>NW_027418756.1:0-16470 GCF_009905375.1 Apium graveolens
CCATGCACGGGCATACCTGTTCATGGCGATCGCCGGAAAGTGACGATACTCATTAGTGCCGGTCCTGAAGGTCCAAACTGTGCCCGGTCGACAGAGAGTCGCACAAATCAAATCCAAGTCAAAATCCTCAGCAGTCTTTTCATTCCAGTTCTCCTCCTCGGGCTTCCTCTCTCGCTGTCCAATCATACGGCGAATCGCCGCAGGATGATAATCAACCGTCAGCCCTCAGCCCTCAAACCACAGAAAACCCATTCTTTTCGGCCTTCGCATTCGCGTAGAACTCGCGAACAACGCTCATTGATATCGCTTCGGGTGACTCACAAAAAGCTATCCACCCCTTCTCTGCAATCATGGGTAGCAACTCACCATCCCTCCCCGATGGTAAAAACCCCCTCTCCTTCAGAATCGGCTTCCCCAACAGCCTAGTGTACTCCTCCTCTACGGCTCTGTCAGTTAACCGAGGCCTTGCAGCAGTACCCCTCGATGAATCAGCTGTAGGAACTGTGCTACTGCTGTCAATAGTGTGTGCTCTCTTGGGTGCCATTGATTCGTGAATAAAAGTGTGTAAGAACTGATTTTTGATGTTTGTGAGAGGGTTTAAGTGTAGGAAGTTTTGTGGGAGATATGTAGGATAGGTGTAAGTATATATAGGGTGTGGATTAGATTAGGGTTTGGGAATTAAGGGTTAAAATGATGGGGTAGTGGGAACAGATCGTGGGTTTATGGGCTAAACTGTTTTTGTGTGTGTTTTTTTCCTTGAACTGAAAAAAATTCTGCTACTCGACCCCTGAGCGGTCGCTCAGCAATGCTGAGCGGGCGCTCAGGGGGTAACTGGAAAAAAAAAATTTCAGCCCCTGTTTTCTGATTTTTTTGTGTTTTTGGATAGGTTATTAACTTCTAAGGGTTCCTATAACAACAATTCATGGGTTGCCTCCACGCAACGCTTCTTTTTCGTCATTAGCTTGACGTTTCATACCCTTCTCAAGTAGTCAACAAAATGGCACTAACCACTTCTCGGTCTGCCATGTCCCCATAGTAGTGTTTCAACCGCTGACCGTTAACCTTGAATGCTTGGTCCGGATCATTCTCAAAAATTTCCACCGCTCCATGTGGAAACACAGTTTTCACAATAAAAGGTCCAGACCACCTTGATTTCAACTTTCCAGGAAAAAGTCGGAGCCGAGAGTTGAATAAGAGAACTTGTTGCCCTGGCACAAATAACTTAGGATGTAGCTTCCTATCGTGCCAGCTCTTCATCTTTTCCTTATACATTTTGTTATTCTCGTACGCTTAAAGTCGAAATTCATCAAGTTCATTAAGCTGAAGCATTCTTTTCTTACCAGCTGCATCTAAATCCAGGTTCAACTTCTTCAATGCCCAGTAGGCCTTATGCTCAAGCTCCGCAGGTAGATGACATCCCTTACCGTACACCAACTGAAATGGTGACATCCCAAGTGGAGTTTTGTATGCTGTTCTGTAAGCCCAAACAGCTTCATCGAGCTTTAAAGACCAATCCTTCCTTGACGGACAAACAACCTTCTCTAGAATGTGCTTTATTTCTCTGTTAGACACTTCCGCTTGACCATTTGTTTGCGGATGATAGGCAGTAGCTACTCGATGATTCACATTATAACGCTGCATCATAGAAGTGAACTTACGGTTGCAAAAATGCGATCCTTTACCCGCGGTGTTCCAAACCTTGTGAAAATTTGCTTATGAAGAAAATTTAGCACTGCCTTTGCATCATTTGTCGGTAAAGCTTTAACTTTGACCCATTTTGAGACATAATCGACTGCCAGCAAGATGTATAGATTATTGCAAGACGAGATAAAAGGCCCCATGAAATTGATTCCCCACACATCAAAGACCTCGACTTCAAGCATCACATTTAATGGCATCTCATCCTTTCTTAACAAATTTCCCACTCTTTGGCAACGATCACACCTTAAAACAACTGATGAGCATCCTTGAACAAAGTAGGCCAAAAAAAACCTGCTTGCAGAATACGAGCTGCCGTCTTCTCACCACCATAGTTTCCACCATAAACTGTGGAATGGCAGTCTCGTAATATCCCCTCCGTCTCACAGAACGGGATACATCTCCTGATGATCTGGTCAGCTCCCTGTCTAAACAAATATGGTTCATCCCACATATACCACTTCACCTCATGCAGAAACTTCTTCTTTTGAGCGGATGTCAAATTAGGAGGCATTATATTGCTGACGAGATAGTTTACAATATCTGCAAACCATGGTTCTTCCTCCTGAATTGCAAATAACTGCTCATCCGGAAAAGATTCATTGATTAACGTCCTATCTTTTGAAGTAGAATCGGGATTCTCCAACCTAGAGAGATGGTCAGCTACTTGATTCTCAGTACCTTTTCTATCTTTGATCTCTAACTCAAATTCCTGAAGAAAAAGCACCCAACGAATGAGTCTCGGCTTTGAATCCTTCTTGGAAACCAGATAGCGAATAGCCGCATGATCAGTGAATACTGTTACTTTCGTACCAAGTAGATAAGATCGAAATTCTCAAAACCAAAGACTATAGCCAAAAGCTCCTTCTCAGTAGTGGTGTAGTTCAATTGGGCACCATTTAAAGTCTTACTCGCATAGTAGACCATATGGAAGAGGTTTTTCTTGCGTTGTCCCAGAACTGCACCTACCGCATAATCACTCGCATCACACATCATCTCAAACGGTTCTGTCCAATCTGGTGCTGTAATAACTGGTGCAGTGATCAAACTCTTCTTGAGAGTCTCGAATGCTGCCAAACATTCATCATCAAATTTGAAAAGCATATCTTTCTCAAGCAAATTGCACAACGGCTTAGATATCTTTGAAAAGTCCTTGATCAATCGCCGATAAAAACCCGCATGACCAAGAAAACTACGGATTCCTTTCACAGAATTAGGTGGGGGAAGATTTTCAATGACTCCCACCTTGGCCTTGTCCACCTCCAGACCCTTGCTAGAGACCTTATGCCCAAGGATAATGCCTTCACGCACCATAAAATGACATTTCTCCCAATTGAGCACCAAATTAGTTTCCACGCATCTTTTGAGTACGACGCGCAGATTATTCAAACATTCATCATATGAATGTCCAAAGACGAAGAAGTCGTCCATGAACACTTCGACGTTATTTCCAATCATGTCAGAGAATATAGCCATCATACATCTCTGAAAAGTGGCCGGGGCGCCACATAACCCAAACAAACTCTGCGAAAAGCAAACGTGCCAAATGGACAAGTGAAGGTAGTCTTTTCCTGATCCTCTGGTGCAATACAAATCTGATTATACCCAGAATAACCATCCAGAAGACAAAAATACTCATAACCCACCAATCTGTCCAGCATCTGATCAATAAATGGAAGAGGGAAGTGATCCTTCCTTGTGGCTTTGTTCAATTTTCTATAATCCATGCATACTCTCCATCCTGTAACTGTTTGAGTAGGGATGAGCTCATTCTTTTCATTTGCGACCACAGTGATACCTCCTTTCTTAGGTACACATTGTACGGGGCTCACCCACGAGCTGTCAGAAATAGGACAAATGATGCCTGCATCTAGCCATTTCAGAATTTCTTTCTTCACCACCTCCTTCATGATGGGATTCAGTCTTCGCTGCTGTTCCACAGTTGGCTTACTACCTTCCTCTAGTAAAATTTTATGCATACAATATGAAGGACTTATCCCCTTTATATCTGCTATGGTCCATCCTATAGCCGATTTGAATTCTCTCAAAATCCTTAAGAGCTTGTCTTCCTCACTACCTGAAAGGTCAGATGAAATAATAACAGGTAACGTAGATGAATCACCTAAAAAAGCATACCTCAAGTGTTCAGGTAATGGTTTGAGCTCCAAGGTAGGTGCTTCCTCTATTGATGGTTTGAGCTTCCCTTCGGCGTTCTTAAGGTCAGAAGTACCAAGAGATTCAAATGGTATGTCCAGCTTTCGCTTCCAGGGAGAAGCGTTCAGATATTGTAATTGCTCGTTGCCATCTTCATCATCGCTGTCAAAATCCCCCACTAAGGCCTTTTCCAATGCATCAGACATTAGCATGCGATCGAGTTCCGAAGTAACCGCAGAATTAATCACATCCAATTTTAAGCACTCCTCATCTTCTGTAGGGAATTTCATTGCCTTGAATATGTTGAAGGTCACATCCTGATCTTGGACCCGCATAGTAAGTTCCCCTTTTTGCACATCTATCAAGGTACGGCCAGTAGCCAAGAAAGGCCTTCCCAAGATTATGGGAATCTTCTTATCTTCCTCAAAATCCAGAATAACAAAATCTGCTGGAAAGAAGAGCTTATCCACCTTGACGAGCACATCCTCAACTATGCCCCTTGGGTAAGTAATGGAACGATCAGCCAATTGTAGCGACATGTATGTGGGTTTTGGATCAGGAAGATCCAGCTTTTTAAAGATCGACAACGGCATTAGATTAATGCTCGCTCCCAAATCACAAAGGCACTTGTCAAAAGTCAGATTGCTAATGGTATAAGGAATGGTGAAGCTTCCTGGATCTTTCAGTTTTGGTGGTAACTTTTGCTGCAGAACAGCGCTGCATTCTTCCGTGAGAGCAACGGTTTCAAGGTCATCCAGTTTCACCTTCCTTGAAAGAATAGTCTTCATAAACTTCGCATAACTAGGCATTTGTTCAAGAGCCTCAGCGAAAGGTATATTGATGTGAAGTTTCTTGAACACCTCCAGAAACTTCCCGAACTGTCTATCCAGCTTTTGTTGCTGCAATCTCTTAGGAAAAGGTGGTGGAGGATAGAGCTGTTTCTCCCCTGTATTAGCCTCAGGCAGAGTGTGTTCAACAGTAGTCTTCCTTGGTTCCGCCGCTTTCTCCTTTTTCTTAGATTCTTCATCTCTAATTTCAGCTTCTACTTCTTTTGCCTTTTCAGCATCAGCTACTTTTCCAGACCTTAAGGTAATAGCCTTGACTTGCTCTTTAGCTTCCTTCCTGCCTGGTACTTCCGTGTCACTGGGAAGAGTGCCAGGTTGATGATTGAGCACTGCATTGGCTAATTGACCGATTTGATTTTCCAAGGTCTTGATAGAAACCGCCTGACTCTTGCACAACAGCTTAAGTTCCTCAAAATCAGCACTAGTAGGTGCAGCTGTACTTCCCTGTTGAGGATATGATTGCCTTGTAACATACTGTTGTGGTTGCTGGAATCCAGGTGGGTTAAACTGTTTACTCACTCCTTGCTGATACGGTGGCTGAATAGCATTCTGATTATTCCCCCAGCTGAAATTTGGATGATTTCTGTTGTTAGGATGATAGGTCGCTGGCACAGGCTGTTGTTGTCGCTGATAATTATTCACATACTGAACAGATTCGTTGACAAGAGAACACTGATCCGTAGCATGAGAACCTGCACAAAGCTCACAAACCATAGCTAATTGATTAACTCCATATGTAGCCAGAGAATCAACCTTCATTGATAGCGCTTGGAGCTGGGCCGCAATAGCGGTGGCTGCATCAACTTCCAGAATACCTGCTACCTTTCCTGACGTCATCCTCTGAGTTGGGTTTTGATGCTCATTTGCAGCCATCATCTCTATAAGATTATACGTCTCAGTATAGCTTTTAGCCCATAAGGTGCCTCCAGCTGCTGCATCGAGCATGGGCCGAGATTGGGCCCCCAAACCATTATAGAAACCTGTGATCACCATCCAATCCGGCATTCCATGATGTGGACATTTTCTCAACATTTCCTTGTAGCGTTCCCAAGCCTCGCACATAGACTCTGTAGGTTGCTGCGCAAACTGAGTAAGAGCACTCCTCATAGCAGCAGTCTTTGCCATCGGATAAAACTTCACCAGAAACTTTTGTGCAAGATCTTGCCACGTAGTGATGGACCCAGCTGGTTCAGAATGTAACCAGTCTTTAGCCTTGTCCCTCAGTGAGAATGGGAAAAGCCTCAACTTGATAGCCTCATCAGTCACGCCATTATACTTAAAAGTGCTGCAGATCTCGACAAAATTCCTTATGTGCATGTTGGGGTCTTCAGTTGCCGCTCCTCCAAAAGAAACAGAATTCTGCACCATCTGAATAGTGCCCGGCTTGATTTCAAAGGTGTTAGCTTGAATAGCCGGATGAAGGATGCTTGACTGAATGTCATCAATTTTAGGCCGAGAAAAATCCATAAGAGCTGGATCAGCTTGAACAATACGATCTCCCATGTTTACTGGTTCTTTCTCCTCAGTTCTTGAATCCGAATCCTCAAAATCTAACTTCTCCGGAATATCAAGAACTTCGTCTGTCTCCTCAGCTGTATCTAATGTCCTCTTGCGAGCACGAGAACGAGTTTGCATAAACGCTTGCTAAAGTACCTGAAACACAACCGGAAAAAAATAAGTAACTACTACGTCCTAATCACTGAGTCCTAATGACCAATGATGGTAAGTACATAAACTAAACAAATACGCTGAGTCCCCGGCAGCGGCGCCAAAAACTTGTTAGGGCGAAAACACGTGCTAATATTCACGCAAGTATACGCGTTCGCAAGTAATATAGAATACTTTCTAGTTCATTCCCACAGAGACTCAGACTGAAATATTGTCTAATTTAACTCACTCACCAATGTATGATTACTTCTCAATGTTAAGATAATAACACTTAAAATTGTTGATTAAATATTAACTACAATTAACTACTTAATTAACCACTTAACTAACACTTCAATTTATCAATAATAAAACACTCATGAGATCACAACTTCATTATTACTTCCTTCCATATCCATTGTTATTACCTTTAGCATGTGATAGTGATGATATTAATCGAATAACACGAAACTGATAAAAGCCAACTTTCATTGTACTAATACCATTCTACCAAGCATCCACAATTAAGATAGAAGTTGAATAGTCATCTATTATGTTGAGTTCCTATATGTCTACAGAAATTGACAACACAACGATTTAAGCACAAGTTATTCCTTTTGATTACATAGGGCAAATAAAACTGTTAGAGTTACCCACTAATCATGCACAACATACATGAACCTATGCTAGCATGGCAAGTTCTAAATCTCAAGATCCACCGTTGCTTCACAAGAGATTAACACCCTATCTTATATGTTCGCGACGCACATAAGACGAATACGCACAACCAATACTAGATATCATACAATCATCACACACTAAAGTATTAAACAATTACTAAAGAATTCCATAATAAATCCGTTGCAACCCCATGATCACGATTAGCCCATAATAGCACTTATCGTCATCATGGGTTCATATGAAATCATGACACACAAACACAAGAAAATAATAACTAAACTAATTATATTAAAACAGAGTACGTCACAAGAGTAAATAAGTTTAAAGCAAGAAAACTAGCATCCAACGTTACAACGAAACAAGAATCACAAGAATATATGCTTTCTCTTCGTTGCAGTGTTCTAAATCGGTCTTCTTCCTTATCTCCTTCGCTCCTTGCGTAAAAACACAATCTTCTTCAATCCACACTTGTGAAAACGTCTCAAATCTACTTATATAATAGTCCCATAAAACTCAGATTACATAGAAGTGGAAACCAAACAGAAGTAGAAGTCCAGAAATATTATATCTTTTTTCCCGACCCTGCGCGGCCGCTCAGCAATGCTGAGCGGGCGCTCAGACCTCTACTGGAAAAAATCTGTTTTGCTCCGTTTCTTCGCCGTAATCTGCCCGTTTCTTTCCTCTCGCAATGGTGAACACATGCCAAGGCTTATTCTTGATGATTCCTCCCCCGAAATGCAACTAAAACCCTGAAATGCATAAACACTAGAAAAACGCATCAAATACACAAAATACTTGATTTCAAGACACCAATTTAAGCCATTTTAAGATGTTCTAAGTGGTATAAAATGCCACTTATCAGTTAAAGGATGTCAAATTGGATGTTTATGATGTTAACATGTTAATTGTACCAGTATATAGTTCAAAGTGACTCTTATAGGGTGCAAAATCACTATAATATGGTGTAAAGTGACTTACATAGTTGATTAGAGCCAAAATATGGACCAAAATTGACTAGTATGAAAGCGGTACCAAGAGATGGTTAAAGGATGTCAAATTGGATGTTTATGATGTTAACATGTTAATTCTACCAATATATGGTGGCAAGTTAGTCTTATAAGGTGCCAAATTATTGTAATATGGTTTAAAGTGACTTACATGGTTGATTAGAGCCAAAATGTGGACCAATATTGACTCGTATGAAACTGGTACCAAAAGATGGTTAAAAGATGTCAAATTGGATGTTTATGATGTTAACATGTTAATTCTACCAATATATGGTGGCAAGTCAGTCTTATAAGGTGCAGAATTACTCTGATATGGTGTAAAGTGACTTACATAGTTGATTAAAGCCATAATTTGGTCCAAAATTGACTCGTATGAAAGTGGTACCAAGAGGTGGTTAAAGGATGTCAAATTGGATGTTTAAGATGTTAACATGTTAATTGTACCAATATATGGTCGAAAATGAGTCTTATAAGGTGCAAAATTACTCTAATATGGTTTAAAGTGACTTACATGGTAGATTAGAGCCAAAATGTGGACCAAAATTGACTCGTATGAAAGTGGTACCAAGAGATGGTTAAAGGATGTCAAATTGGATGTTTACGATGTTAACATGTTAATTCTACCAATATATGGTGGCAAGTTAGTCTTATAAGGTGCAAAAGTACTCTAATATAGTATAAAGTGACTTACATGGTTGATTAGAGCCAAAATGTGGATCAATATTGACTCGTATGAAACTAGTACCAAGAGATGGTTAAACGATGTCAAATTGGATGTTTAATATGTTAACATGTTAATTCTACCAATTTATGGTGGAAAGTTAGTCTTATAAGGAGAATTACTCTAATATGGTTTAAAGTGACTTACATGGTTGATTAGAGCCAAAATGTGGACCATTATTGACTCGTATGAAAGTGGTACTAAGAGGTGGTTAAAGAATGTCAAATTGGATGTTTATGATGTTAACATGTTAATTGTACCGGTAAATGGTTGAAGGTGACTCTTATAGGGTGCAAAATTACTATAATATGGTGTAAAGTGACTTACATGGTTGATTATAGCCAAAATGTGGACCAAAATTGACTCGTTTGAAAGTGGTACCAAGAGGTGGTTAAAGGATGTCAAATTGGATGTTTATGATGTTAACATGTTAATTGTACCAATATATGGTTGAAAATGAGTCTTATAAGGTGCAAAATTACTCTAAAATGGTTTAAAGTGACTTACATGGTTGATTAGAGCCAAAATGTGGACCAATATTGACTCGTATGAAAGTGGTACCTAGAGGTGGTTAAAGGATGTCAAATTGGATGTTTATGATGTTAACATGTTAATTGTACAAATATATGGTTGAAAATGAGTCTTATAAGGTGCAAAATTACTCTAATATGGTTTAAAGTGACTTACATGGTAGATTAGAGCCAAAATGTGGACCAAAATTGACTCGTATGAAACTGGGACCAAGAGATGGTTAAAGGATGTCAAATTGGCTGTTTATGATGTTAAATGTTAATTTTACCAATATATGGTTGAAAATGAGTCTTATAAGGTGAAAAATTACTCTAAAATGGTTTAAGTGGTTTACATGGTTGATTAGAGCCAAAATATGGACCAATATTGACTCGTATGAAAGTGGTACCTAGAGGTGGTTAAAGGATGTCAAATTGGATGTTTATGATGTTAACATGTTAATTTTACAAATATATGGTCAAAAATGAGTCTTATAAGGTGCAAAATTACTCTAATATGGTTTAAAGTGACTTACAAGGTAGATTAGAGCCAAATTGTGGACCAAAATTGACTTGTATGAAAGTGGTACCAAGAGATGGTTAAAGGATGTCAAATTGGATGTTTTTGATGTTAACATGTTTATTCTACCAATATATGGTGGCAAGTTAGTCTTATAAGGTGCAGAATTACTCTGATATGGTTTAAAGTGACTTACATGTTTGATTAATACCAAAATGTGGACCATTATTGACTCGTATGAAAGTGGTACTAAGAGGTGGTTAAAGGATGCCAAATTGGATGTTTATGATGTTAACATGTTAATTGTACCAGTATATGGTCGAAAATGAGTCTTATAAGGTGCAAAATTACTCTAATATGGTTTAAAGTGACTTACATGGTAGATTAGAGCCAAAATGTGGACCAAAATTGACTCGTGTGAAAGTGGTACCAAGAGATGGTTAAAGGATGTCAAATTGGATGTTTATGATGTTAACATGTTAATTCTACCAATATATGGTGGCAAGATAGTCTTATAAGGTACAGAATTACTCTGATATGGTTTAAAGTGACTTACATGTTTGATTAGAACCAAAATGTGGACCATTATTGACTCGTATGAAAGTGGTACTAACAGGTGGTTAAAGGATGCCAAATTGGATGTTTATGATGTTAACATGTTAATTGTACTAGTATATGGTTCAAAGTGACTCTTATTGGGTGCAAAATCACTATAATATGGTGTAAAGTGACTTACATGGTTGATTAGAGCTAAAATGTGGACCAAAATTGATTCGTATGAAAGTGGCACCAAGAGGTGGTTAAAGGATGTCAAATTGGATGTTTATGATGTTAACATGTTAATTGTACCAATATATGGTTGAAAATGAGTCTTATGAGGTGCCAAATTACTCTAATATGGTCTAAAGTGACTTACATGGTTGATTAGAGCCAAAATGTGGACCATTATTGACCCGTATGAAAGTGGTACTAATAGGTGGTTAAAGGATGTTCAATTGGATGTTTATGATGTTAACATGTTAATTGTACCAGTATATGGTTCAAAGTGACTCTTATAGGGTGAAAAATCACTATAATATGGTGTAAAGTGACTTACATGGTTGATTAGAGCCAAAATATGGACCAAAATTGACTCGTATGAAAGTGGAACCAAGGGATGGTTAAAGGATGTCAAATTGGATGTTTATGATGTTAACATGTTAATTCTACCAATATATGGTGGCAAGTTAGTCTTATAAGGTGCAAAATTACTCTAATATGGTTTAAAGTGACTTACATGGTTGATTAGAGCCAAAATGTGGACCAATATTGACTCGTATGAAATCGGTACCAATAGATGGTTAAACGGTGTCAAATTGGATGTTTATTATGTTAACATGTTAATTCTACCAATATATGGTGGCAAGTTAGTCTTATAAGGTGCAATATTACTCTAATATGGTTTAAAGTGACTTACATGGTTGATTAGAGCCAAAATGTGGACCAATATTGACTCGTATGAAACTGGTACCAAAAGATGGTTAAACGATGTCAAATTGGATGTTTATTATGTTAACATGTTAATTTTACCAATATATGGTGGCAAGTTAGTCTTATAAGGTGCAATGTTACTCTAATATGGTTTAAAGTGACTTACATGGTTGATTAGAGCCAAAATATGGACCATTATTGACTCGTATGAAAGTGGTACTAAGAGGTGGTTAAAGGATGTCAAATTGGATGTTTATGATGTTAACATGTTAATTGTACCGGTATATGGTTCAAGGTGACTCTTATAGGGTGCAAAATTACTATAATATGGTGTAAAGTGACTTACATGGTTGATTATAGCCAAAATGTGGACCAAAATTGACTCGTATGGAAGTGGTACCACGAGGTGGTTAAAGGATGTCAAATTGGATGTTTATGATGTTAACATGTTAATTGTACCAATATATGGTTGAAAATGAGTCTTATAAGGTGCAAAAACACTCTAAAATGGTTTAAAGTGACTTACATGGTTGATTAGAGCCAAAATGTGGACCAATATTGACTCGTATGAAAGTGGTACCTAGTGGTGGTTAAAGGATGTCAAATTAGATGTTTATGATGTTAACATGTTAATTGTACAAATATATGGTCAAAAATGAGTCTTATAAGGTGCAAAATTACTCTAATATGGTTTAAAGTGACTTACAAGGTAGATTAGAGCCAAAATGTGGACCAAAATTGACTTGTATGAAAGTGGTACCAAGAGATGGTTAAAGGATGTCAAATTGGATGTTTATGATGTTTACATGTTAATTTTACCAATATATGGTGGCAAGTTAGTCTTATAAGGTGTAGAATTACTCTAATATGGTTTAAAGTAACTTACATGGTTGATTAGAGCTGAAATGTGGACCAAAATTGACTTGTATGAAAGTGGTACCAATAGGTGGTAAAAGGATACCAAAGTGGATGTTTATGATGTTAAAATGTTAAATGTACCAGTATATGGTTGAAAGTGACTCTTATAGGGTGCAAAATCACTCTAATATGGTGTAAAGTGACTGACATGGTTAATTAGAGCCAAAATATGGACTATTATTGACTCGTATGGAAGTGGTACTAAGAGGTGGTTAAAGGATGTCAAATTGGATGTTTATGATGTTAACATGTTAATTGTACCAGTATATAGTTCAAAGTAACTCTTATAGGGTGCAAAATTACTATAATATGGTGTAAAGTGACTTACATGGTTGATTAGAGCCAAAATATGGACCAAAATTGACTCGTATGAAAGCGGTACCAAGAGATGGTTAAAGGATGTCAAATTGGATGTTTATGATGTTAACATGTTAATTCTACCAATATATGGTGGCAAGTTAGTTTATAAGGTGCCAAATTACTATAATATCGTTTAAAGTGACTTACATGGTTGATTAGAGCAAAAATATGGACCAACATTGACTCGTATGAAACTGATACCAAAAGATGGTTAAAAGATGTTAAATTGGATGTTTATGATTTTAACATGTTAATTCTACCAATATATGGAGGCAAGTTAGTCTTATAAGGTGCAGAATTACTCTGATATGGTTTAAAGTGACTTACATGTTTGATTAGAACCAAAATGTGGACCATTATTGACTCGTATGAAAGTGGTACTAAGAGGTGGTTAAAGGATGCCAAATTGGATGTTTATGATGTTAACATGTTAATTGTACCAGTATATAGTTCAAAGTGACTCTTATTGGGTGCAAAATCACTATAATATGGTGTAAAGTGACTTACATGGTTGATTAGAGCCAAAATGTGGACCAAAATTGACTCGTATGAAAGTGGTACCAAGAGGTGGTTAAAGGATGTCAAATTGGATGTTTATCATGTTAACATGTTAATTGTACCAATATATGGTTGAAAATGAGTCTTATAAGGTGCAAAATTACTCTAATATGGTTTAAACTGACTTACATGGTTGATTAGAGCCAAAATGTGGACCATTATTGACTCGTATGAAAGTTGTACTAAGAGGTGGTTAAAGGATGTGAAATTGGATGTTTATGATGTTAACATGTTAATTGTACCAGTATATGGTTCAAAGTGACTCTTATAGGGTGCAAAATCACTATAATATGGTGTAAAGTGACTTACATGGTTGATTAGAGCCAAAATGTGGACCAAAATTGACTCGTATGAAAGTGGAACCAAGAGATGGTTAAAGGATGTCAAATTGGATGTTTATGATGTTAACATGTTAATTCTACCAATATATGGTGGCAAGTTAGTCTTATAAGGTGCAAAATTACTCTAATATGGTTTAAAGTGACTTACATGGTTGGTTAGAGCCAAAATGTGGACCAATATTGACTCGTATGAAAGTGGTACCAAGAGGTGGTTAAAGGATGTCAAATTGGATGTTTATGATGTTAACATGTTAATTGTACCAATATATGGTTGAAAATGAGTCTTATAAGGTGCAAAATTACTCTAATACGGTTTAAAGTGACTTATATGGTTGATTAGAGCCAAAATGTGGACAAATATTGACTCGTATGAAAGTGGTACCTAGAGGTGGTTAAAGGATGTAAAATTGGATTTTATGATGTTAACATGTTAATTGTACAAATATATGGTCAAAAATGAGTCTTATAAGGTGCAAAATCACTCTAATATGGTGTAAAATGACATACATGGTTGATTAGAGCCAAAATGTGGACCAAAATTGACCCGTATGAAAGTGGTACCAAGAGATGGTTAAAGGATGTCAAATTGGATGTTTATGATGTTAACATGTTAATTTTACCAATATATGGTGGCAAGTTAGTCTTATAAGGTGTAGAATTACTCTAATATGGTTTAAAGTAACTTACATGGTTGATTAGAGCTGAAATGTGGACTAAAATTGACTTGAATGAAAGTGGTACCAATAGGTGGTAAAAGGATGCCAAAGTTGATGTTTATGATGTTAAAATGTTAAATGTACCAGTATATGGTTGAAAGTGACTCTTATAGGGTGCAAAATCACTCTAATATGGTGTAAAGTGACTTACATGGTTAATTAGAGCCAAAATATTGACCATTATTGACTCGTATGGAAGTGGTACTAAGAGGTGGTTAAAGGATGTCAAATTGGATGTTTATGATGTTAACATGTTAATTGTACCAGTATATGGTTCAAAGTGACTCTTATAGGGTGCAAAATCACTATAATATGGTGTAAAGTGACTTACATGGTTGATTAGAGCCAAAATATGGATCAAAATTGACTTATATGAAAGCGGTACCAAGAGATGGTTAAAGGATGGCAAATTGGATGTTTATGATGTTAACATGTTAATTCTACCAATATATGGGGGCAAGTTAGTCTTATAAGGTGCCAAATTACTGTAATATGGTTTAAAGTGACTTACATGGTTGATTAGAGCCAAAATGTGGACCAATATTGACTCGTATGAAACTGGTACGAAAAGATGGTTAAACGATGTCAAATTGGATGTTTATGATGTTAACATGTTAATTCTACCAATACATGGTGGCAAGTCAGTCTTATAAGGTGCAAAATTACTCTAATATGGTGTAAAGTGACTTACATGGTTGATTAGAGCCAAAATTTGGTCCAAAATTGACTCGTATGAAAGTGGTACCAAGAGGTGGTTAAAGGATGTCAAATTGGATGTTTATGATGTTAACATGTTAATTGTACCAATATATGGTCGAAAATGAGTCTTATACGGTGCAAAATTACTCTAATATGGTTTAAAGTGACTTACATGGTAGATTAGAGCCAAAATGTGGACAAAAATTGACTCGTATGAAAGTGGTACCAAGAGATGGTTAAAGGATGTCAAATTGGATGTTTATGATGTTAACATGTTAATTCTACCAATATATGGTGGCAAGTTAGTCTTATAAGGTGCAGAATTACTCTGATATGGTTTAAAGTGACTTACATGTTTGATTAGAACAAAAATCTGGACCATTATTGACTTGTATGAAAGTGGTACTAAGAGGTGGTTAAAGGATGCCAAATTGGATGTTTATGATGTTAACATGTTAATTGTACCAGTATATGGTTCAAAGTGACTCTTATTGGGGGCAAAATAACTATAATATGGTGTAAAGTGACTTACATGGTTGATTAGAGCTAAAATGTGGACCAAAATTGACTGGTATGAAAGTGGTACCAAGAGGTGGTTAAAGGATGTCAAATTGGATGTTTATGATGTTAACATGTTAATTGTACCAATATATGGTTGAAAATGAGTCTTATGAGGTGCAAAATTACTCTAATATGGTGTAAAGTGACTTACATGGTTGATTAGAGCCAAAATGTGGACCATTATTGACCCGTATGAAAGTGGTACTAAGAGGTGGTTAAAGGATGTCAAATTGGATGTTTATGATCTTAACATGTTAATTGTACCAGTATATGGTTCAAAGTGACTCTTATAGGGTGAAAAATCACTATAATATGGTGTAAAGTGACTTACATGGTTGATTAGAGCCAAAATGTGGACCAAAATTGACTCGTATGAAAGTGGAACCAAGAGATGGTTAAAGGATGTCAAATTGGATGTTTATGATGTTAACATGTTAATTCTACCAATATATGGTGGCAAGTTAGTCTTATAAGGTGCAAAATTACTCTAATATGGTTTAAAGTGACTTACATGGTTGATTAGAGCCAAAATGTGGACCAATATTGACTCATATGAAACCGGTACCAAGAGATGGTTAAACGGTGTCAAATTGGATGTTTATTATGTTAACATGTTAATTCTACCAATATATGGTGGCAAGTTAGTCTTATAAGGTGCAATATTACTCTAATATGGTTTAAAGTGACTTACATGGTTGATTAGAGCCAAAATGTGGACCAATATTGACTCGTATGAAACTGGTACCAAAAGATGGTTAAACGATGTCAAATTGGATGTTTATTATGTTAACATGTTAATTTTACCAATATATGGTGGCAAGTTAGTCTTATAAGGTGCAATGTTACTCTAATATGGTTTAAAGTGACTTACATGGTTGATTAGAGCCAAAATATGGACCATTATTGACTCGTATGAAAGTGGTACTAAGAGGTGGTTAAAGGATGTCAAATTGGATGTTTATGATGTTAACATGTTAATTGTACCGGTATATGGTTCAAGGTGACTCTTATAGGGTGCAAAATTACTATAATATGGTGTAAAGTGACTTACATGGTTGATTATAG
>NW_027418757.1:0-128813 GCF_009905375.1 Apium graveolens
TGACTTGTTCAATATCAGGATCAGACCATTCATGCCTTGGCTTTGGAACAGATGGCTCGTTTCCTGTTGCAGCTCTCATTGGAACATGAGGGCCTCTTTCTATGCAGTCCACATAGGCCTCATCTTGGGAAAGCATATGAAGATGCATCTTTACCTTCCAATGATGGTAATTATCTTTATCAAGAAAAGGAATCTTGACTCCAACATCTTTCTTGTTCATCTTGCTGAATTGTTTTGATCTTTAAACTCTTTGTAGATTAAGAGCTTGCTCTGATACCAATTGTTAGTCCCTTAACAATATAGCAAGAATTATAGAAGGGGGGTTGAATGGAATTCTTGAACCTTTTTCTCGAAATAAAAATGTTCAACTCGAATATAGATATAATGTTTTGATTAGCACAATGCGGAATTGAAACTTAATTGAATCAAAACATAAGTAATTAAAAATAAGAGTCTTTAAAAACTTTCTGGTGGATTTAAACAATTCCACCAGAGATATATATAATATATCGAGAGGACTCTGTGTGGAGGAATGCTCACAGCTGCTTACAAATGGAACTACTGAGAATACAGGAAATGCTAATGATTCTGCTTACAAAGATTTCTCTGTTTTTGTGTTTCTCAGCTGTCTCAGTTATTTTTCTATTTGCTACTCTCTTGGTTTATATAATACCAAGATTATAAAGTCAAAAAGACTGAACAAATATAAAAACTATCAGTCTTAAGCTTTGCTATTTTTCGTCCTCTATTACCCAGTTAATGGGCTTCCACAGTGTGTTTGTATACATTTCGACGGCTATGTGTCAGCTTTCACTGTTCAACTGCTGTTTGAATTCTTCATATGATCATCCGTCGACTCTCAGAACATCCGTTGATGGTTTAGTTGATCATCCGTCGACTGTTATATTAAACATCCGTTGATAGTCATTTGATCATTCCTCGATGGCTTTGTTAATCATCCGTCGGTAGCTATTTTGGCACTTGACTCTATTTCACTTATGCAGAATTACAAGACATCATTTATGTATAATTAATCAACCTATTCTGCATATCTAGTTAGAGTCAACATGACTTATATGCTACTACAGATTCTATACAAAGGTGCATACATAACTGTGCTACAAACTTATTATTACATAAGCTACTCACTCGATGGATAATAAGTTAATCATCCGTCGGGACTGTTAGGTCACACACACACTGTAGAGGGGGTGAATACAGTGTATAGTACACTCAAATCGAACTTTAAGAACTTAAGTAACAGAAAACAAACTTTATTGAAACAATAAACTTTGTTACAGTATGGAACTGTTACCTCTCAGTGATGAACAAATATCACGAGAGCTGCTAGGGTTACAATGAATAATCTTCTCTAATAATGATAACACTTTTAGTGTAAACCCTATATCTATGTTTATATACTACACAATTACAAGATAATCGCTAATTGATATGGAATATAATTCTGCTTCCTAAAATATATCAATCAGATATCTTTTCTTCCAAGTATTCCATTCTTTACGGAATTCCTTCTTCATGCATATCTCTTCTTATGTTTATCTTGATCTTCTTTCCTTTAATCAGCTACTGTCATTATCTGATTGTCCTTCAGCACTTAAGTTCTGATATCTATCTTCTGACGATTATCTCCTGATAACATATGTACTTATATCCTTAAGTCCTGACTTCCAGTATAAGTACTGATCAACAGTTAAGTACTGATTTATCCTGTTCAAGTAAGATCTGAAAGCTAAACATAAAACATATTAGCCATGACATTATCAAATATATCTAACAATCTCCCCCAACTTGTAAATTAACATAATATACAAGTTTAACAGATATTTGATGATGTCAAAAACATTAAGTACAAATGCATGAGAATTAGACTAGATAACTACAACTTACAGTCCTTAAAGCTTTTACCAATTTCAACTTCTGATAACAACTTCAGTCTGTATAAATATCAGAATTTAAGCAGTTGTAGATCTTCGACTTGGCTTCATCATTTTCTGATCTCTCTGATGTCAGGAGTTGTTCTGAGATAGTTCTTCAACAAACATTTCTCAGCATATCTGAGTTCATCAATCATTCTCCTTTTGATATCTTTAAGCTCTGCAGTATCTTCACCAGTTTGAAAGATGGCAGCTCTGAGATCATTGATCTTTGCTTTTCTCAACTCTTGATCTAGTCTTATGACATAAGCTTTGTCAGACTCTAGATTGAATTCAAGTCCCTTAATACCAAGATATGTTCTGATCTATGCAGTATTAGGCTTCATATCAACAATATCACCATTGTGATCTCTGTACTTTGGAACATATATGTTGTCAGACTTAACAGAATAAAGCCTTTTCTGTCTCTGAATCTGTTCTTTTAAGTAGTTTGCAGCAGTCTCTGTTATTTTGTCATCCACTTGAAGTAAGAAAAGTACATGCTCCAATTCTTCAAAATACTTCAATGGAATGGCATTTTGTCTTATATGATAAACCCTACCATCTGTCATGAAATACAACATGATGTATTCTTTCAAGTAGGTATGGTAAACCATCTGTACAGATTCCAGTTGATTCAATCTCTCAGGAGTTGCTCCAATACCTGGTTCACTCAAGGAAGTTGGATCATTGGTAGTGTTGTGTACTCTTCTTTCATCAGCACTTCCCAATCCAGTTTTATATCTAGCTTCCTTTCTAGTAACTACTCTTGCTTTAAAACCACTTGCAGTAGTCTTCAAAGATTGAGTCTATTTTGCTTTAGTGAATCCTGGTAGGAGTGTCTTTGATCTATTTTCTGATATCAAGTTAACTTGAGCTCTGTCAGAGGTTACTTGCTTCTTCTGAATATCAGAACTTACAATTTCTTGACTCTAAACAACTTGAGCCATGTCAGAGGTTATTTTAAGAACTTTTCTTGAAGTCAGAGCAAGATCATCTTTTTCATCAGTAATTTCTTCTTCCTCAGGAGGTACATAAACCGTGATAGGTTCACCAACCTTTTCTTTACCCTTGGATCTTGGATCTATCTGTGGTTGTGATCTAGCCAACGTTGCTTCATTATGTGTCCTTTCTTTGATCACAATGCCTTTGAGTTTTGGAAGTGACTTTTTACCAGAAGCTTCAGATTTAGATGTGACTTTCTCTGATTTAAGTCTGGCTTCTTCTTCCTTTAAACTTTCCAAGTCCATTCCTGGATTTTCTTGAAGAAATAACTGTCTTGACATTTCCTCATCAAGATCTAGAAGTTCATCAGAACTTATCCTTTTACCAGCAGCAGAACTTATTCTTTTCCCAGTATCAGAACTTGTCCTGTGACTAGCTTGTTTTGATGTAAACCTTCTACCTTGACTATGACCGCTACCCATTCCAGAGTATCCTTGATCATCATTTCCATCATCCTTTCCTTGCAGTGTCTTGTTAGTGTTGCATTTGGACTTAATTACCTTCTCCCCCTTTTTGGCATCAACAGTTAGTAAAAGAGAGATAAGTAATTCCACTGAGGATTGGATTTCAGTAAGTTGCGATTGCTGAGAAGCTTGATTTGTCAGAATGTCATCAATCTGAGCTTGTTGTTTCTCTTGAGTTTTCTCAATATAAGCAATCCTGTCAATGGTAGGTTGAAAGAACTTTTTCTTATCAATTTTCCAAACTTGTTCTTGTTTGATAAAGTTCTCCTGAATCTTGTGTAGCTCTGCATGAGTAGTTGAATGAAGACCTTGTAGATGTTTAATACTCAATACAGTGACTCTAAGATGGGTTTTTAAATCATCAGAATTTAACATTTCATCAGCTTTAGTCAAGTGCTCAGCAAGATGTATTGCAGTTGGAACACATGAAACTGAGTTCTATTCCTTAGTCCACTCCTGACCTGCAGGAGTTTCACTCCAAGGTACTGGTGCAGTCCCGGTAACAAACTTCTTTACCAGTTCAGACTTAGGAAGAGTCTGTTGAGGAGTATGTCCTGAAGGACCTGCTTCATCAGCATCTACAGTTGGAGCAGCATCACCAGTATCTCCAGCATTTGCAGCATCAGAACTTAAAGAATCAGTATCTTCTGATAAGACAACAGTGTGAGTAGCAATGGAGGCTTCAGCATCCTCTAATTGCTAATCTTATACTAAGTTCTGATCAACAGCCATATCCTGATGCTCACCTAAAGTCTGATCATCAGCATCTTGATGCAGAGAAGGTGTTGTTGATAACTCTGGAGTTTGAACAGCATCAGTAACAGGTGTTGTGGAAGGATTATTTGCTGTTGGAGCTTCTAAGAGAAATACTTCAGACACAACCAAGTGTTGAACATCAATATCAGCACTTGTGCCTGGATCAACAAGAGACACAGATGGTGAGTTAGCCTTGTCAGATACAGCTTCCTGAGATGGAGTTGATGGAGAAGAAGTGACTGGAGCAAATTCCTTGTCTTGTGAGATCAGAGATTCCTGATCCCCTTCCTTAGCTGCTTCCTCTTCATCATCTGAAACTGGCCTTTGTGCCCTCTGTTTCTTGTACTTGTTGATTTGGATTCCTTGGGAGTTTCAGGAACTATCATTCGTCTAAGCCTCTTGAGAAGCCTAGAACCCCCAATTTTAGAATCCTTCTGAGAAACCTCTTTCTCAGCTTCAGAAACAACAGGTTCTCTAGAAGAAACCTGTTCCTCAGAATCAGATTCATCTCTCAATACAATCCTCCTTCTCTTTTGAGATATTTGAGGAACATTCTTTGTCCTTTTTGGCTTGGAAGATGAAGGCTTCACAGTAGGTGCTGAAGATGAAGGTTGAGCAGTCTGTGAAGTGGAGAGATAGGATTTGAGATATGTTCTGAGGGTAGGTTGAGTAGAATGAGAGGTAGGTACTGAGGTTGATGGATTTTGGGTGTTTGGAGTTGGTTGGACATCAGAGTAAACAGATCTATAAGTATCAGGATCAGCATTTACCAGGATCTGTTTTACAGACTTAGGAATCTGTAATGGTCTAACCACTTTTTTCTTAGTATCAGCATTTACCAGGTCATTAAAGTATCGTTTTGCAACCTTAAAAGGCGGGGTTTGAGTGCTAACTAAATGAGGTTCATCAGTACAGTAAGTGTAAATAAGTTGACAGAATCTAGCAAAATAAACAACATCTCGATCCTCTGTCCTCCTATCCCCAATAAAACCAATTATTCCAGTTGCAAAATCAAAATGAGTTTGATGAATAATAGCATACCCTATGTGCTGACTCAGAATTGGGATAGCATCAAAATTTGAACATTTGTTCCCAAAAGCTTTGGTGATGCAATCAAAGAAGAAACTTCATTCTCTTCTGATATTAGCCCGTTTCAACTGTCCAAGTTTCGTCAGACTTATCCCAATTCAGCCATTAACTCCCGAAGGGCTGAGTCCTCTGGAATTGAGAAAGTACAATCTTCTGGAAGATGTAAAGCCCTGCGTACTGTACCAGGAGTGACTAAAAAGGATGAATCACCCACTTGGAAGATAATACTGGGAGTTCCACGTTGACCACCATCATCAAAAAGTCCAGTCCTCCAAAACCTCAGAACTTGTTGGCTTGAAAAGAATTCAGGCTGTGTTAATGCATACCCAACCTCACTATGTGCAAGAAGATCTTGCATAAAGTGCAATTCAGATGGAGCTTCAGTGTGATCAAGAACTGCAGCATAGTTGTTGGGGACAAACTTAGCTCCATCAATGATTAAATCCTTTGGTGTCATGTGAAAAAAAATTGAGATTCAAGTATGCCTGTTAGGTGTTTGAGATAATGTCTGTATGAAAAAAAAATGTGAGAAAGAAAGAGAAAGAGAGTAAAAGTAAGGAGAGAGATAAAATATAAAGAAAAAAAAAGATTAAAGAAATCTTCTCTCTGTTGTACTTATACTCTGAACAAAAATGTTATCGTTGGACACCTGTCAGACATGCAGTAATAACGGACAGTTACTGGGCTCGAGAAAACAGGAATCATTACTTACCCAGTTGCCTAGTTTCAAGGAAAAACCGTTCCATTTATCAAGAGAAACAGTTTTAATTCAAAATTTAAACCGTTGGCACTGATTGAATTATTTTTCACTGCATCATTGATATTCTGAAAATACATCACATGAAAATGACCAAGATAAATTAGATAAGTAAGTGCTGAAAATGAATCCGAACTTAATATAAAACAAAATTTATATGGTCAGCAGAATATCAATCAGGATTTATCAACACAAGATAAAATAACTCAGAGACAAAATCTTGAAGGAAAAACAACTTTCATTAATATATCAAGACAATACATTTATGAAATGGAAATTACATCAATACTTATACAAGATTTTCCCTAAGCTTCTAATCCTAACATCAATAGCCTTAGTCCTAGCTAAGAAGCCTGACAAAGCTGATGATGAAGAAAAACAGGAAGAAGACGAGATTAAGTCATCTTCTTCTTCCTACTCTCGACAAACAGAATGGCGAGTCGGATGATTCGCTCTTGCTGGTGGAGAGCTTCCAGCCTTTCCTCCTCCAATCGCTCCTGATGGCGATGGTAGTCCATATAGAAGAACAGAAGGTGTGTCAGTACCTCCTGTGGGACAGAGTCCCATATCTCCTCAGGAATGGCTGTGACATGCCATTCCTGCTGCCACTCGGCACAACTTAGCTCCATATTGAAGTTTTGGTAGTTCAAAAACATGTTGTATCTGACCATTGTGTTTTTTAAAGAAGAAGTATGAAGATAAGTGTGTGAGAAGAATTTGATGGAAAGACTGATGTGAAGTGGCTGCTTATATAGGCAAGAGAATGCCAGGAGACGCAAAGAAATTGAATGCTGACAGGTAAAATTAATTCTACCTCTTCTCCCTAGACTTTGAAAAAGAATAACATTCATTGGAAAGAGGAATCATGGTTTAAACCGCATAAGAAACAAGAAACAGTGGACTGTTCAAGTACGAATACCATTAATCCTAATCATAGTGACTATTAATCTTCCACTTCAACATATTCTAGTTCGAACTGAGACTGTTATCAAATTTTATTCACAGATAAGCCAAGTAAAGGATTAGACTGAGAAATCAGAACTTAGAACTATACCAGAACTTAACAGTCATCAGAACATAATTTCTTAACTCGAAAAAGGAATGCCCATCTTAGTAAATCCTCATACAAGTTCTGAGTTATAGACTTCAGAACTTAATCATCAGAACGTGTAACTAGAACTTGTCCTCAGAATTTGTGCAATAATGACATAATGACTATTTATCTAAAATAACATAGACCACCACAGAAATTTTCATCATTCAGATGGAGTGATTAGTGTGTGCATTAAGCTAAATAACAGACAAAGAGTAAACTCTGATTCACTTCAGTACATCTTAGAAATAAGGCATAACTAAAATTTGCTAAAGAGCTGTCACTGTCCTGAAACCTACTGATGAATGAGTTCATGCTTGAGTCCACCTCAACTGTTTTGTGCTAATTTTATGCATCTTTTGAAATTCTATTTTATAGTGGCTTCTCAGTGTAAGTGAGTCACAACTGTGTATCAGAATTTATGCTATTATCAGAGTATTTATCCAGTAATTATAGAGTGTGAAAAGTCACCAAGAAAATATTTTGCTTTTCTAATGCATATCTACTTAATACCAGCAATGCACTTGGGTCGTCCCTTCCACATTCTAACTCTAGATCTCAAAGGAGTACCTGATTTTATTCTTTGATCTTTTTGCTTTTTCTTTTGATA
Source organism: Apium graveolens (assembly GCF_009905375.1). Taxonomy (NCBI): domain Eukaryota; kingdom Viridiplantae; phylum Streptophyta; class Magnoliopsida; order Apiales; family Apiaceae; genus Apium; species Apium graveolens. The sequence goes on from NW_027418757.1 coordinate 7,709, forward strand.
AGTGAGGTTTATCAGCACTTAGTACATTCAGCAGGTTTACTAGTATCAGAACTTAACAGATGAGTAGCATTATTCTAATTTGTGACTTAGTAATAAGATATACAAAGTAAACTTAACTAAGCTCAATTATCAGAATTTGCTAGTGTCATAGGGTTTCCACTGAAATAATTACTTCTTATATGGAATCATTTGTTTATTGAAGACTACTAGGTCAGTATCTAGCACAATTATCCTCATAGGATTGAATAGGTACTTGAACAGACATATCACTTATCAGAGTTTAGAAACATATATGAGACAACAGTCAGTACTTAAAGACATTTATCAATTAAGCACAGAAAACATAATGAGATTAATTCTGTAAATACTGAGCATAAAGTCTGATAACACAGAACAAGACTAAGCAGATTTAGAGAAAGAACCTGAAACCATTCCAAGTTCATTTACCAATCTTGTAAAAGTAGCTTCACACAGTGGTTTTGTGAAGATATCTGCTAGTTGTTGATATGTGGGAACAAAATGCAATTCCACTGTACCTTCATCCACATGTTCCCTGATGAAGTGGTACCTGATGCTGATGTGCTTTGTCATTGAGTGTTGAACTGGATTACCTGTCATAGCAATAGCACTTTGATTATCACAGTAAATAGGGATTTTGAAATATGTTAACCCATAATCCAGTAACTGATTCTTCATCCAAAGAATCTGTGCACAACAGCTTCCTGCAGCAATATACTCTACTTCTGCAGTTGATGTGGAAATTGACTTTTATTTCTTGCTGTACCAAGAAACCAATCTGCCTCCAAGAAATTGGCAGCTTCCACTTGTGCTTTTCTTGTCAATTTTGCAACCTGCAAAATCTGCATCTGAGTAACCTATTAGTTTAAAATCTGATTCTCTAGGATACCATAATCCCAGAGCAGCTGTTCCTTTAAGATACTTAAAGATTCTTTTTACAGCTGTTAAGTGAGGTTCTCTTGGATCTTCTTGAAATCTTGCACAAAGACATGTAGCATACATGATATCAGGTCTACTAGCAGTTAGATAGAGTAGAGAGCCAATCATAACTCTGTAGTCAATAATATCTACTGATTTACCGGTATCCTTATCCAGTTTTGTCGCAGTGGCCATTGGAGTGGATGCACTTGAACAATCTTGCATTCCAAATTTCTTCAGCAAGTTTCTGGTGTACTTGGTTTGACAAATAAAAGTGCCTTCCTCATTCTGCTTGACTTGAAGGCCCAGAAAATAGCTAAGTTCCCCCATCATACTCATCTGATATCTTGACTGCATTAGTTTGGCAAACTTTTTGTAAAGTTTGTCATTTGTAGATCCATTAATGATATCATCAACATAAATCTGGACCAGAAGTAAGTCCTTTCCATGGTTGAGGTAGAACAGTGTTTTGTCTATTGTCCCTCGGTTGAATCCACTTTCCAGAAGAAACTGAGCTAAAGTCTCATACCATGCTCTAGGAGCTTGCTTAAGTCCATAAAGTGCTTTGTCAAGCCTGTAGACATAATCTGGATGTTTGGTATCTACAAAACCTGGAGGTTATTCAACATATACCTCCTCCTCCAATTCTCCATTGAGAAAAGCACTTTTCACATCCATTTGAAAGACAGTAAACTTTTTGTGAGCAACATAAGCCAAGAATATCCTTATGGCTTCTAACCTAGCAACTGGTGTAAATCAGGTGTATGTGATTTTTTCCACTTCCTTGCAGATGGAAGGTTTTCTCTAGAACTGGATGCTCCCCCATGATCCATACTATTTTCATTTTCATTTTCTGATGCTCCCCCTGAAATTATGCTCTCTGAGTTGGATTCTTCAGTATTTAGATTTTCAGCACTATCAGAACTTGGCTTATCAGAACTTGACGAATCAGAACTTGAAGAGCCAGATGCATGTTCTGATGTTTCTTGAGATGTGGTAGGATCTTGAGTATGCTCCCCCTGCATAGGTGCATCTTCCTTTGACGTAGTCTCCACAGTTTCAATAACATCAGAGTTTAATCCATCAGAGTTTACAGTATCAGGACTTAGACTATCAGGATTTTCTGTATCAGAATTTGAGTCTTCATTTTCAAATCTCAGCTGATCATGGTCAATGAAATCTGCAAGACCAATAATCTTTTTGTCATCAAAAGAGACATTGATAGATTCCATGACCACTTTTGTTCTCAAATTATAGACTCTAAAGGCTTTTATGGAAAGTGGATATCCAACAAAGATTCCTTCATCAGCTTTTAGATCAAACTTTGATAGCTATTCAGGATGAGTCTTGAGAACAAAACACTTGCATCCAAATACATGAAAATATTTCAGATTTGGCTTCTTTTTCTTCACCATCTCATATGGTGTTTTTCCATGCTTGTTAATGAGTGTTGCATTTTGAGTAAAACAAGCAGTCTGCATAGCTTCAGCCCAGAAATAGGTTGGAAGCTTTGCTTCTTCAAGCATTGTACGTGCAGCTTCAATGAGAGTTCTATTCTTTCTTTCAACAACTCCATTTTGCTGTGGAGTTCCAGGAGCAGAAAATTCCTGCTTTATTCCATGGCTTTTGCAGAACTCTTCCATTATCAAATTCTTGAACTCAGTGCCATTATCACTCCTTAAAACTTTCACAGAATCTTTGACCATTTTATCCAGATGTTTGATATGATCAATCAAGGTTGATGAAGTTTCACTTTTTGTATGCAAGAAATACACCCATGTGTATCTGGTGAACTCATCCACTATGACCAACGCATACTTCTTCTTTGCAATAGACATGACATTTACTGGACCAAAAAGATCAACATGTATTAGATGATAAGGCTCAAGAATTGATGATTCAGTCTTGCTCTTGAATGAAGATTTTCTTTGTTTGGCTTTCTGACATGAATCACAAAGACCATCAGGAGCAAATACTGTGTTTGGCAATCCTCTCACAAGATCTTTCTTGACCAGTTCATTTATATTGTTGAAATTTAAATGAGAGAGTTTCTTATGCCAATTCCAGCTTTCTTCAATTGATGCTCTACTCATTAGACAGATTGCAGAACCATCAGTACTTGTTGAAAGCTTAGCTTCATAAATGTTACCACGCCTGTATCCTTTCAGAACAACTTTGCCTTTAGATTTACTCACAATTTCACAGTGTTCTTCAAAGAAATCAACATGATAACCTCTGTCGCAGATTTGACTTATACTCAGTAGGTTGTGTTTAAGTCCTGAGACTAGAGCTACTTGTTTAATTATTACATTTCCAAGATTGATATTGCCATATCCCAATGTTTTTCCAATGTTGCCATCTCCATAAGAAACACTTGGGCCAGCTTTCTCCACAAAGTCTGGTAGCAGGGCCTTATTTCCAGTCATATGTCCTGAACATCTGTAACACCCCCAGATCCGGGGTCGGGGATCCGGGTCGTCACGAGTTCCACTTCCCTTAACAACACCCGATCTCATTAAACAATCAACTACTCTTTACTGTGACCCCGCAATATACACACACACACCACAAGTTATAGTCTCAGAGATGAATATCCAAAATATTCACAAGTCGTTTTATTCCACAATTAAGTCAATACACCTTAAAAAGGCTTCTGAATAAATTTACATTTCTTTTCCATTATTACAATTCATAATATACATAAGTCTAGTACATTACTAGTTGAAAACTTAGCCTATTGGTAATTTCTACCTCAGCTACAGCGGCCTGAACGCTTCCGGAAAGCTGCGGAACGTTTCCTATCCGCTTGCGAATTGGGAGCTTGGTCCTGTTCATCTTATCTATCTGATGTTGTGTGATGAAAGAAGAAAGCAAGGGTGAGCGGCAAGCCCACCAAAATAATATGTATAATGATTAACAATATATGAGCCTACTCATAATACTCATGAAAGTCTTGGTCAAAAGAAATGAACCAAGTTGATATCTTAATGCGATGAAGTCGCAAAATATTCAGTATATATATATACATATATACTTTTCAAAATATTGGAAGTCCTCTTCCATGCACAATATACACAAAGTCCCAGTGTATAACTGTATAAAAAATATCGTTGCAAGGTGATCTCATATATCTAACCTTGTCTCAACGTTTTTCTGAAAATCTTTGTCATTCATAAGACAATTATTAAGTAGATATAAGTTTAAAAGATGAAGTTACAAGATACTCCAATTGATAGGGATAAATAAATTATGATTGTATAATTAAATACTGCATTAATTGTACAAGCTGTGGGCTGCTAGGCCCAATAATAAGATGTATAATATTCAGACCAGAAAGGTTAAGCCTGATGGACCAGATCAGGCCTAATGAAATAAAAAAGGCCCAAAAGCCCTGATTATTAATTAATTTCGTAATTAATTAATAAGGGAGAAATCAGATGTTGAAAAGAGTCCCGATAAGGATATAAATCCTTAGAGATTAGCCTCAAGGGGACCTAAAAGGATAAGGAATCAGCTTCCTACTTCCTAGGACTCCTAAGTCTATCCTAATTCAGAGGCTTGTCCACCAAGTCTCCTATACCAAGTCCAATTCAAGGACCACCAACATCTATATAAGGGGTCTCACCCCACAAATCAGAACTACGTTTTTTGACTTGATCCTTGGCAATCAGCAAGGTACGTAGGCATCTTGTTAAGGCAGATTGAGTCACGAAACACAAGAGCAGTTAAATCGAGCCTTGGAGCTCACGTTCCTTAGTATTAAATACAGCAATTATATATAGTAGTTTTAATCCATAACATTTGGCGCCGTCTGTGGGAAAAACGGAACAACAACCATGGTGAGAACACGGAGAACAACCAGCACTCTGGAGGAGGGAACACCATCAGGGACAACCCAGGTGATTTCATCAACCGTGGAGGTTCCTCCCCATTCAACTTATGCATCTACTCAGGGGGAAGCCCAGACAGGGGCAACTCAACCTCAGCCACAAGGGACAACTCCCCCGACTATTCAAGGTACGAATCCTCAAGTTCAACAAGTACATATACCTGTGAATTCTCGACCCGTCGGGTATGAATATTCAACTGTTGTTACTACTAACCCCCCTTATGGGATGCCCCTCACCCTGAGGTTGGAGGAAGCGGATATGCTGGGCGAAGTGAAGCACGAGGGCGATCGCCCCCCTATATACGAGGTTTGGATCCTATCCCTGAGGATCGGGAATTTTCTGGTCCATACACTGAGAGAGACTCCGAATCTTCGGATGATGAAGTGGCCCCGAGAAGGAGGCGTCCTGGAAAAGAGCCAATGGCCGATGGAAGGCAACGCCCCCAAAGCACCCCAGGGGCGAATCCCCAAGAAGTGCAGGAAAAGATCAGGGCTCATGAGGCTGAAATCTAAAGGCTGAGGCGTGACTTGGAGGCTCACCAAGCCACCAGAACCCACATACCACCTAGGGGGAGAAATCCTCCTCCTATCATAGACCTGGATGGTCCGGTAAGAAGAAGGGCTGCTGTCCCAAGAACTGATCCAAGCAATCTCCTTCCCCTTGGAGATCCTGATGATCCAACTCCACCCTTCACAGAAGAGATAATGAATGCCCATATCTCAAGGAAATTCAAGATGCCCACTATCAAAGCCTATGATGGCACGGGAGACCCCGCTAATCATGTTAGGACATTCTCTAATGCACTGCTGCTGCAACCCGTGAATGATGCTATAAAATGTCGGGCCTTTCCTCAAACCCTGTCGGGTATGGCTCAAAGATGGTACAGTCGCCTACCCCCAAATTCTATTGGATCATTCAGAGAATTAAGTCAGGCTTTTATTAAGCAATTCATCAGTGGAAGAGTCCATGAGAAAAGTTCAGCATCTCTTATGAGTCTTGTGCAGGGAGCTAAGGAATCCTTAAGAGATTACCTGAATCGTTTTACAAAGGAGGCTTTAAAAGTCCCAGACCTTGATGATAAGGTAGCCATGATAGCGCTGCAACAAGGAACTAGGGATGAGTTTTTTAAGATATCTTTGGCCAAACGACCCCCTGAGAGCATGTTGCAGCTCCAAGAGAGGGCAGGGAAGTATATCAAGGTTGAAGAAAGTATGAGGAAGACCGTAGTAAGTAATGAGCCCACTGGAGGCAAGAAACGAAAAACTGATTTGGAGTATATCGCTAAGGACAAATATCCTAGAACCGAACAAAACCCTGATTCAACCCCCAAGAAGGGAGGACCTGGGCAAAAGTTCACTGAATACGCTAAGCTGAATGCTCCCAGAAGTCAGATTTTGATGGAGATTGAGAAAGATAGAGATATTCGCTGGCCTAAGCCCTTGAAGGCTGATCCCGCCAAGCTAGATAAGGGCAAGTATTGCAGGTTTCACAAAGATGTTGGCCATGACACCGATGAGTGTAGGCAGTTGAAAGATGAAATTGAGTTTTTGATTCGAAAAGGAAGATTGAACAAGTATACTGGAGATGGAGGGGACAGAAATAATAATGGAAGGAAGAACTTTGAAGATCGTAGGAGGGACCAAGATGATCAGGGGCGGAATCCCCAACCTAGAGGACCAGTTATAAACACCATTTATGGAGGGCCGAGACCTCGAGGGCCTGTGATAAACACGATCTTTGGAGGTCCAACTGCTGCTGGATTGTCCAAAAATTCCAGAAAGGCATATACTAGAGAGGTTATGCATATTGTTGGAGAAGCCCCGAAGAGGGCCAGGACAGAAGTAACATTGGCTTTTGATGATTCCGACCTAGAGGGTGTGAAGTTTCCCCATGACGACCCGCTGGTCATAACGCCGATAATAGGAAATAGCCCGGTTAAGAGGGTCCTTGTGGATAATGGTGCTTCTGTGGATATCTTGCTCCACGACACCTTTCTAAGGATGGGGTATAACGACTCCCAGTTGACACCAACCGACATGCCGATATATGGATTTGCTGGAGTAGAATGTCCTGTGGAAGGGATAATTAAATTGCCAACCACCATAGGTACGGAGCCAAGGCAAGCGACTCAGATGCTGGATTTCGTGGTGGTAAAGGCTAGTTCAACTTATAATGCTATCATGGGGAGAACAGGGATACATGCCTTCAAGGCAGTCCCCTCTTCCTACCATTCAGTCATGAAGTTTCCCACCCGAAACGGGATTGGAGAAGAGAGAGGAGATCAAAAAATGGCTAGAAGCTGTTATGTGGCCTCTTTGAGGGCAGATGGAGTCGGGGGGCAGGTTCTTCCTATTGAAGATATGGATGTTCGAGAAAATGATGAGAATAGAGGAAGGCCAGCAGAAGAATTGGTTTCGGTTCCTTTAGATCCCAAGAATCCTGAGAGGATGACTTTCATTGGAGCTACATTAGAGGAGCCCCTTAGAGGGAAGTTAGTGAAATTTTTGCAAGAAAATAGTGATGTGTTTGCATGGTCAGCAGCTGATATGCCAGGCATAGACCCGGAGTTAATTACCCACAAGTTAAACGTGGATCCAAGCCGGAAGACAGTGAAACAAAAGAAAAGAAATTTTGCCCCGGAAAGACAAGAGGCTATAAAGCAGGAAGTGGAAAAGCTCTTAGAGGCTGGTTTCATTGAGGAGATTCAATTTCCGGAGTGGTTAGCAAACCCTGTAATGGTGAGGAAGGCTAATGGAAAGTGGAGGATGTGTATAGACTTCACCGATCTGAATGATGCATGCCCCAAAGACTGTTTTCCGCTGCCTAGAATTGATACTTTGATTGATGCCACCGCTGGACATGAGATGCTGAGTTTCATGGATGGGTTTAGCGGATACAACCAGATCAAAATGCATAAGGATGACGTTCCAAAGGTATCATTTATCACTGACTTTGGCGTTTATTGTTATCTTGTTATGGCGTTTGGTCTCAAGAATGCAGGAGCCACCTATCAAAGGTTGGTGAATAAAATTTTTAAGGATCTTATTGGGAAGACTATGGAAGTCTATGTTGATGACATGCTAGTCAAGAGTCTAGTAAAGACTGATCATATAACCCATTTGAGGGAAGCTTTTGAGGTCCTGAGGTACCACAAGATGATGTTGAATCCCACGAAGTGTGCTTTCGGAGTAGGATCTGGAAAATTCTTGGGATTGATGGTCTCAAAGAGGGGAATTGAGGCTAACCCCGATAAAATAAAGGCAATCCTGGACATGGAACCCCCAAAAACTGTCAAGGATGTTCAGAAACTCACAGGAAGGGTTGCTGCGCTAGGACGATTCATCTCCAAGTCAGGAGACAAGTGCTTGTCATTCTTCAAGTCATTAAAGAACATTAAAGACTTTGTATGGAGTGAGGAAAATCAGAAGGCATTTGAAGAGTTAAAGAAGTATATGGGCCAGGCCCCGTTGTTGGCCAAGCCAGTTCTGGGTGAAGTTTTATTCTTGTACTTGGCTGTTTCAGAAAGCGCCTTGAGCGCGGTGTTGGTTAAAGAGGAACTAAAAGTCCAGAAACCCGTATACTATGTCAGCAAAATTTTGCATGGTGCTGAGTTGAATTATTCAGCCATTGAGAAATTCGCTTTAGCCTTGGTAATGGCTTCAAGAAAGCTGCGTCCTTATTTTCAAGCTCACCAAATTGAAGTGCTAACAAATCAGCCACTGAGAAATATCATTCACAGTCCCAAGGCAAGTGGGAGACTGATTAAGTGGGCAATAGAATTGGGAGAGTTCGATCTCAAGTATAAGCCACGTATGGCCATAAAAGCCCAGGCACTAGCTGACTTCGTGGTGGAATGTACCATACCCAACCAAGAAGTCGGGAGGCAGGAAGATACCACACCTCAAGACAAGGGAGTCGACAATGGGGACAAGGAGAAAGAATATTGGGTTCTCTATTTTGATGGAGCATCAAAAACAAATTCCAGTGGAGCAGGGTTGGTTTTGCAAAGCCCTGATGGATTCTTAATTGAGTATGCCATGAAGCTAGACTTCCCAACCACAAATAATGAGGCAGAGTATGAAGCCCTGATTGCTGGCCTTGGTCTAGCTGGGACACTTAGAGTCAAAAACTTAAAGGTCCGTGGAGACTCGAAGTTGATCATATCCCAGGTAAAGGGAGAATTTGAAGCAAGGGATGATATGATGGCAAAGTATGTTCGCCTAGTAAGGGCTGTGATGACCCAATTTAATGAATGCCATGTTGAACACATTCCAAGGGAAGAAAATGCTAAAGCAGATGCGCTATCAAAGTTTGCTTCATCCGAGATTGAAGAAAGTTCAGGAAGTGTGTACTTCCGTGTTTTGAAGACACGAAGCATAGATGTTAAGCTTGTGGCTCCCGTAGGCTTGGGGACGTCATGGATTGATCCCATCAAGGCTCACATTCAGACCGGTTGGTTGCCAAGCGATACAATTGAGGCACGGAAGTTAACTGTTCGAGCACTAAGGTACTCTTTGATAGATGGGATTCTATATAAAAGATCTTTCGTGGTTCCTTACTTGAGGTGTCTCAGGCCCGATGAGGCACACTTAGCTCTTGAGGAAGTGCATGGAGGTATTTGTGGGCAACACTTGGGGGGCAGGGCCTTGGCTCATAAGATAACTCGTTTAGGCTTCTATTGGCCAGAAATGATGGCTGATGCTAAAGAATATGTAAAGAAGTGTGATCGTTGTCAGAAGCATGCACCAGTCGCCAGACAACCCCCCGAGATGCTGACCTCTATCAACTCACCTATTCCCTTTGCCATGTGGGGGATGGATATTCTAGGGCCTTTTCCTATGGCCACGGCACAAAGGAAATTTCTGATTGTAGCCATTGATTATTTCACCAAGTGGATCGAAGCCAAACCTTTGGCCAAAATCACAACTAAGCAGGTTGCACAATTCCTGTGGGAAAACATTATGTGCCGATATGGAATTCCCCGTATCCTCGTCACTGACAATGGAACGCAATTCAACAATGAGGAATTCAAGAAGTATTGTGAAGAAAATGAAATTGAGTTACGATTCACCTCTGTGGCTCACCCGCAAGCCAATGGGAAAGCGGAGGTAGCAAATCGGATAATCCTGGATGGATTAAAGAAGAGGATCGAGAAGTCAAGAAATAATTGGGTGGACGAGATACTTCCCATATTATGGGCCTATAGGACTACCTGTAGAGTCACGACGGGAGCAACTCCCTTCTTGTTGGCATATGGGGCAGAAGCAGTAGTTCCCGTGGAGATATCACATTCCTCTCCAAGGATTCAGGCTTTCAACGCAGAGGAAAATGGGGAAGGTCAGAGGTTAGCCCTGGATTTGATCGATGAAGTGCGAGATAAGGCACATGCAAAGATAGTAGAATATCATAAAAAAGCTTCATTCTACTACAACCTAAGGGTTAAAGAAAGGTTTTTTAAACAAGGCGATCTAGTCTTGAGGAAGATAGAAGCATCTGGTGTTGGACAAAAAGGGAAGCTTGCCCCAAATTGGGAAGGGCCGTACAGAGTCAAGAGCGTTCAAGGTAGAGGAACCTACAAGCTCGAGACTATGGATGGTTTTGAAGTCCCGAGGACCTGGCACGCACAAAACCTGAAGGTTTACTACGTGTAAGATAGGCGAAGTACGATTCTCACTTGTCATTATGACAAGTAGGTTTAAAAGCACCTGGAAGCTTTGCTTGCGTAGGATTTTATATTCCAGTAGAATTTACATTGTCTAGTTATTATTGATTAGGGTCGAACCCATGCTATGTAAGGTTTTGAAAAACCAGACTTCATATTAAAGAGTTTGAAATTACTTCAATCCAAGGATGTTTAAGGCTCAAATGCGTATTAAACAGAAAGAGGCAAGAAAAGCAACATATAAAATATAAGCCCCGAAGGGTAATAAGTTTTGAATACAATTAAGTCAATACAATAAGACAAGCCATGCAAGGCTGAAAAAGCTCTAAGGAGCTGAGGTGCCCTCGGCGTCCATATCATCGTCTTCTCCGCTCTCGCTAGATGTCTCCGTCGTCTCGGAGGAGGAAGAGCTGTCATCCTCAGCAGGTCTGGAAGAAGACTCGGGAGGAGGAAGAAGTGGATCCTGAGGAACATGGTCCGAGACAACTACTCGGGTACGAAACCTCTGTAGCAAAGCCTCGTCATCAGGGCAGAAGTAGTCCGCCGGGTTAATATCAGGACAAGCCTCGTTCACGGTCCCAAGGGCCGTGTCCCAACCAGTCCTAAAAAACTCGGGGAAGACTGAATCATCCCTAATCCTCATAGATTGGGCAAACTCCTCCGAGTCCAGATAGTTGTCTATAGCCTTATCCTTATCCGCCCGAAGTACCACCAGCTCGGCGTTAGACTCTCCGAGTTCTTCCTCCTTGCGCTTGAGCTTCTTCTCCAGGGTAGCATACTTCTTCTGCTGCCTCCTGAGGGCATTATCGGCCTTATCAGAAGCCCGCTTCCATGATTCGGCTTGCCTCACAGCGCCTTGAAAGTAGGCGTTAGACTGAAACAAAACAATTAACAAAGTATAAGGCAAGAAAGTGCTACAAGAACGAGAAATAAGTTTGAAAAAGAGAAGGCATACCGAAACCAGAGATTGGGCTCCCATGAGCTTAATCCTCTCAAGGTCAGGGGTGGCCACCACATCAGTAAAGTCCTTTGGAGTCACGCTATGGTAGGACCAATCCCAAGCATGCTTCGTGGAACCAACCACGGTATCCCCTCGGCGGAATCCCCAGAGAGGCTGAAAGGCGCCTGTAGCAGCAGCAGCAGGGGCAGCAGCAGTGATAGGAGCATTATGGCCCTCAGCTCCTTCAGTTGAAGCCTCCCCCATAGGCTCCTTGTGCTTTCTCAAGAAGATAGGCTCTGTCGCCTTTCCTCGGGTGTCTAGGCCTGCTAACCGAGCTTTCTTCATCCTAGCTGTTTCCTCGACCAAGGGGACATTGTCCTCGTTAATCTCCTTAGCAGCTGAAACAAAGCAAAAGACAAAATAAGTGATGTTAATAATGCGTGAAATAAAGAAAAATTGAGAAGGGAAGAGAAATACCCTGTTGAGAAACAGAGGATAGTCCCACATGAATCAGGGAAAACTCTTCTAAAAGAGTCCAGCTGGTGGTGGTGCCATCATCCTGAGTGAGCCCATTGTAAATGATAGTTTCTTCAGGAGTTAAGTGAATGGATTTGAGGCTACCATCACTGACCTTCCCGAAGGAAGATCGAAAGAGCGTGCCCCAGTCGCCATTCTCCCAACGTAACCCAACGAAACTATTCCTCCAATTTGGATTATTATCAGGAATAGAGGCGCTATTAAAGATATGTTTGCTTTTGGGCCTTTGTTTGACATAAACCCAGCCACAAATATTGGAAGAACTATTGTAACATTGAAAGACTTTCCTAAAAACGGCTACAGAAAGAGGAAAGCCCTCCCTAAGACAACAAACCATAAAACATAGAATATTCCTCCAGGCGTTTGGAGGAAGCTGACACGGGTTGATTTGTAAGTCAGCCAAAAGATGAGGGATAAAAGGATGGAAAGGGAACCTAAGCCCAGCATTAAGGGCGTCGGTGTAGATGAAGAGAGTATCGGGCCTCCAGTGGCAAGTACGGTCACCACCAGAGACTGGAACTAGTCTAAAGGGGGGAGGGACGTTATAACGAGCATTTAGTTTATTGAAATCTATGTTATGCCAAGTATTACAGTGATTAAAGGAGTCGAGATGTGCAGTGGAAGGATATTCATCCCCCCTAGTATTAATCATATCAATTAAAGACATATATGAAGAGCGGATCTCGATATCCTTACCTCGTTTTGAAGCCGAGGCTATCTTGGCCGCCCTCTCGGAACTCTTGTCAGCCATCTAGTAAAGACTGGAAAAGACTTGGGAGGAAGAAGGAGTGGATTTGAAAGAGGAGAAGATTAGAAAGTTTGAGATGAAGAGAAATGAAATGAGAGGTGTGAAGAATCACTCTCTCATCCCACCTATATATAGGAGAAATAAATGGATAATGGGCCTTAAAAAGCCCATTTGGGCCCAAAAGTTGGAAGGTTCTAGAAGTTCCTGGAAAATTCAAGAGAATTCTAGTAAAAAATCAAAAGAAAAACTTGAGTTTTTTCAAGATTTTGGAAGAATCCAGAAAGATATTAGAAGAGTTTGGAATTTGGGCTTAGAAATGAGGCCCAATTCTAAAAAAAAAAAAACCTTGAAAAAATAAAGCCCAGCTAAGGGCCCAAGTGTTTAAAAAGCCCAGAAAAGGGCCCAGATATTTAAGGTTAACAGCCCATAACCCAAAATCCAGTCATAATGGGCCAAAAGAATGAAGGCCCAGCTAAGTGAAGGTGGCCCAAAAATAAAGTCCAGGGAGAAATGGATAGAAAGATCAGGAATATGACCCAATTCGACCAGGAATCATGGGGAAATCCTGGTCGAAATACAGGAGGTCGAAATTGCTTCGATCAAGGCACAAAATGGTACTTAAATCGGTCAAAATATTAGTTCCTGACCGAAATGGTCAGAATTCTGATCGAGAATGAATAAAACAGAAGAACTTTCGACCAGAAAGCAAGGCAAGATCCTGGTCGAATGGATCCTGCCCGAAAATCCTTCGACCAAAGCATCAAATGATGGCTAATTCGGTCAAAAAGCAGGACTCCTGACCGAAAGGGACAAAAATCCTGGTCGAAAAATTTCTGGTTGAAAATTGTATAAAAAAAAAAAAAAAAAAAAAAAAAAAGAAAGGGGTGAAAATCCTGGCCGAAAATCGACCAGGATTCCTGATCGAAACATTCCTGCTCGAAATTCAGTCGACCAGGGCAATATGGGGGTTAATTCGACCAGGATCCTGGCCGAATGGATTCCTGGTCGAAATCTACATAAAAAAAAAAAAAGAAAGAAAAAAAAAAAGGAGGGAAAAATCCCTGGAAAATCCAGAAAAATTAGGATAAATCCCAGAAATTAAGGGAAAAATCCAGAAAATTAGGATAAATCCCAGAAATTAGGGAAAAAATCCAGAAATTAAGGATAAATCCCAGAAAATTAGGGAAAAATCCCAGAAATTAGGGAAAAAATCCAGAAATTAAGGATAAATCCCAGAAAATTAGGGAAAAATCCCAGAAATTAGGGAAAAAATCCAGAAATTAAGGATAAATCCCAGGAAATTAAGGATAAATCCCAGAAATTAAGGGAAAAATCCAGAAATTAAGGGAAAAATCCAGAAATTACGGATAAATCCCAGAAATTAAGGGAAAAATCCAGAAATTAAGGATAAATCCCAGAAAAATAAGGAAAAATCCCAGAAAAATTAGGGAAAAGTCCAGAAATTAGGGAAAAATCCCGGAAATAAGGGAAAAATTCCTGGAAATCAAAATAATTCCTAAATAAAAGGAAAAATTCGTTGTAAACGTGTAGGTCGCTCCACACTTTACGGAAAAACGAAACCCTGTAAGGGAACAAATGGACTTAACTTCTGCGAAACCTATTCAATGTTTCCCAAAAGTTGGGGGGCAAATGATAGGGATAAATAAATTATGATTGTATAATTAAATACTGCATTAATTGTACAAGCTGTGGGCTGCTAGGCCCAATAATAAGATGTATAATATTCAGACCAGAAAGGTTAAGCCTGATGGACCAGATCAGGCCTAATGAAATAAAAAAGGCCCAAAAGCCCTGATTATTAATTAATTTCGTAATTAATTAATAAGGGAGAAATCAGATGTTGAAAAGAGTCCCGATAAGGATATAAATCCTTAGAGATTAGCCTCAAGGGGACCTAAAAGGATAAGGAATCAGCTTCCTACTTCCTAGGACTCCTAAGTCTATCCTAATTCAGAGGCTTGTCCACCAAGTCTCCTATACCAAGTCCAATTCAAGGACCACCAACATCTATATAAGGGGTCTCACCCCACAAATCAGAACTATGTTTTTTGACTTGATCCTTGGCAATCAGCAAGGTACGTAGGCATCTTGTTAAGGCAGATTGAGTCACGAAACACAAGAGCAGTCAAATCGAGCCTTGGAGCTCACGTTCCTTAGTATTAAATACAGCAATTATATATAGTAGTTTTAATCCATAACACCAATATACTTATATCCTTTCCAAATACTACTTGAACTACCACCGTTCAAGTTATAATTAGTTCAAAAGTTCATCACATAGATGAGACTACAAGATAATACTTGAATAGATTCAACCTTTAAAATATCATCAAAATAAAATGAAGTTATGAGATACTTCATTTGATGCAAACATCATTTTGAAAACTTGACCCTGCCAACACTCAACAATCGCCCAACCGTAGCCTTTCTATCGAAGTGCTCTGGGTAGTGTTGCAGAAATATCCAATTGGATGATGAACTCATTACGGGAGTTTGCCGCGCCAGGAAGACCACTTACGATGATCAGTCGTAGTAGTTCAACCCCACCATTTTCTACATGTAGAGGAGAACCTGTCGGATTTACTTGTCTACCGAACACTGAACTCCTAAGGAATGGACCGCCTTAGCGGAACTTCCAGGCCATTTGGGCCAATATAATAAGGCTGGGCCGGCGCTACTCGGCCACTTACGCCACTCCTAGTTCAGATGAAATCCATGACTCTGAAACGTAAAGCTTGTCCCCACTTTCCCCAAGTAGAAACTTGTTGATACGGCTCCACCAAGAAGTCGTATCTATTTGGAAAGGAGAACTCACCGATATTTCCCAGGCGATGCCTGTTAATGGATTAACTTGTTCCAAGAATTTTACTTCCCGAATATTGGGTAAGTAATCAAAAACTCTTTTACCAAGACAGCAACCTTGTTGCGAATATAAAACACACCACCGAGCCGGATCCCCCAGGTTTTGAGCGAGTATTTAAATCCCCTTTTTAAAAGGAAGATCTTAAATATAAAAATAGTTTTGGGATCCGCTCTAACTTTTGAAAATCATTTTAAAGACTCGAAAACACTTTAAAGAGTGTTTGGAGTAAAACTGATTTAATGAAGTAAATCAGTCCCCAGAATATTTAGAAAATGTCTGAATATTATTATTTAAATAATATTCCCATAAAAAAATAATCTTTATAAAATAATTGAAGTAGAAGTATTAAAACTTATACTTGAAATGAATAGCAAATAATCAAAGATATACTTATACGAAAGTAATATCTTTATTTGAATAATCAAAAATAAGTTTGATTATCGACACCTTATTCTTTAATAAAATAAAGAATATATCTCAGCAAATAATCGGAGTCATAGATCCTCAAATGAATATTCAAATAATATTCAATAAATAAAATAAGCTGAGTCATAATACCTCGAATGAATATTATAAATAATATTCATTAAATAAAATAAAGGAGTCATACATCCTCAAATGAATATTCAAATAATATTCAATAAATAATGTAAAGGAGTCATACGCCTTCGAATAATATTCGAAATAATATTCAATAATAAAATAAAGTTAAAGTTATCGAATAAACCTTATTCGATTAATAGTTTTAAAAACTATATCCATATATATATATATAAATAAATATATATATATATATATATATATACTCGGGAACATCGACTCCCGGTTTAGAAATATATTCACCTTTTATCCCCTATACTAAGGGTATACGCAACTACTTGCTTATTTCTAGCATAGGTATAATGCAACTATAAGCATTGAAATCAACAGATAGATAACCAGATTACGAAACAGACATGCATATATACCATATTAGCATGCTCCAATATATCGCAAAATTTGCTAATAACAATCATGCAATATCACAAGATAATGCATATACATATATTTACATCACAACAACAGTATAACGGGTAGAAAACTTGCCTGAGCGACTGGGGTTACGAATGGCTCGGGACGAGTCTGGTAACCTATAAATAACAAGTAAGTTGGAATTAAACCAAAGTCACTTGTAAATCTATACTTTAACTAACTTAGACTCTAACGCTTGTTTTGCGCTCACTGATTCGCTTAAGCCACTCGGGTACCCTCGGCTCCACCATTTTTAATAATTTAACCTTTACGAGTTTTAAAGCGATTCCTTCGCGAGTGTCTTACCAACTGCCTAACACACTTACCATAAATGTTTCATACATTAATTAACCCTTTTTGGTCTTTAACCTATGTTTCAAAGTAAGGCGAGGGGAAAAGTTTCGTTCGCGAAACGCCGTTACTTGAAACGGTCGTTTCTCCTAAACCGTGCATCGGAATCGAACGAACTACATATCAAAACGAAGCTCGTAACATGAACTATCTAATCATGGCAATGGTCAAAACCTAGCAGTGAGTTCAAGGGTTCTGATCTTAAGAACAAAAACAGTCTACGGTAAATCGGGCATTACGACGGCTATGTTTACGCGATTTCCCAAATTTTATACCATTCAATTCCATCACCAACAACCCCAATCCCTTCATACAATCAAAGTCCATCCATATCACATCCTAACAGCCCCAAAACTCAATATTATGAACTTTATACTACCCTCAAACATGAACTAAAAGCTATACTTAAGTTCATTAACCAATAATCAAGATTTACAACTTCAAACTCATTACAAATCCAACCACACTCTAAGTATACAAGGATCATGCTCCTCATGAATTATAACAATCAAAACCATTCCTAATACTCAAAAGTAAAGCTAGGGTTTGAAGTTTTATACCTTCTTGAAGCTTTTAATCAATGAAAGATCCTTGGAAAGCCCATGGAAGCCTTGATCTATGCTTAAGCTACCTTGTCCTTACAAATAAAATCAAGAATCAAAAATTTGTTCTTGAAAGTTACTATTCACCCTAAACTTTTAGGAATTGATTAACTAGGTAAACCTTGGATTCTTGGATCCAAACTTATAGCATAACTAAGTTATGAATTATGGAAGCTAAAGAAATAAACCTTATAATTTTTGAAGGTGTGTAGCTTGAGTTTTTGAAAACTCCTCCTTGTTTTTCTTGAAAAGGCCGAGAGCAAGATGAAGAAGAAAGAGAGATTTTTGTGGTTTTGCTTTGATTTGATTTTTGGTTGGTTGTTTTTGTTTTGTTTTAGGTCAATTACCCATTTACCCTTGATTTTGTGTGGTTAATATTCCACCACATTTCCTTCCCTCTTATGTCATGCTTGCATCATCCTCATGATGTCATCCTCCCTTCCTTGTCCTCTTTCTATTGGTTGGATGACATCATTCCCACTAATCCCTTTGATTAACTTCCTAATCGTTTGCCTAATGACCGCTGATCTGTTATACGGTTCGCTTAACTTTCGTTCTCGTTTATTATTTGAAGGATCATACCCGGGATCTTATTACTTAGGTTCCCTTAACCTTTCTCAATACATTATATTCCTTTTTATGATCCTCTATTATAATCCTTTAATTTAAATCCTTTTTATCCTGTTACCTTATACTCAATTCTCTCCGTATCTTGTGGATTTCCGGGAAAAACCAAAGTGTTCGGATTTGGATTCTGACGATCTTTACATACACTTATATCCCATATAAAGTACTAATAAAATCTCAGAATATCCATATCAGAACCCCTACATAGTGTGGCATGAAAAGTTTTCTCATTCAGCAAAAACACTATTCATAAGGGTTTCAAAAATTTTCCAAAAATTGGGGTTATTACAACATCCACTGTTCAGAACTAGAATATTTTTCCTGTTGCCCTGCAATCACAAAGACCACTAATTATTAATTTTAAGGACCCAGACTTGCTTGGATCCTTTGGCCTTATTAAGTTTGTTAACATTTGCAGCGGATTTAGCATCAGAGTTTATGTTAACATTTTTCTTATCAGAACTTACACTATCAGACTTTGAATCAGAATTTACACTAGAAGGAACAATGGAAACTTTCTTCAAAGAAGGTTTTATTTGATAATAATCATAGTACAAACTATGATATTCCTTACAAGTATAAATGGAATGCCATAAACTACCACAATGAAAACAAGGATTTTGTGGTTTGTATCTAACAGAATGACTTTTAACTCCTGATTTTGAAGGTAAGGAGTTAATATTCTTATTCTTCCTGCAAAAAGAAGCCAGATGGTTAGAACTTCCACAGTTATGACATGTTTTCCTAGGAGCATCAGGAACAGGTTTATAATCATTGCTTTTATTCACACCTTCCTTTCCATTCCTATTTTTCCTAGGTGATTTTACCTTGTTTGCATTCTTGACATCTTTCAGCTTATGCTTAAGCTGCTTCTTTGTCATTAAGCCTATGTTCACTTTAGCTGTCTTTTCCTGTTTTAGTTTATCAGAAGTTAATTTCTTTGTAACTTCTGATTTTTCATTTTCAGACTTTACAGTTACAAACTTAACAGGTTTTAACTTTGGCTTTTGTTTATCAACAGACTTAATTTCTTCAGTTCCTTTATCTTTTCTATCTTCTCCATAACCAAAGCCCTCTTTTCAGTTTCCACTACTTAGCAAATTTTGAGTTGTTTTGCCAGAGTTAGTCCAAGTCCTGATAATCTCTCTTTCCTTTCCTAACTCAGTTTTTAGAGATTCATTTAATTTTAGCACTTCATTCCTAACATAAAAAGCATCATCTCTATCCTTCTGAGTTTGATGGAACATGACTAATTCTTTTTCTAAGAAATCATTTCTTTTCTTAAATGCAAGATTTTCAGAAGTTAATCTTTCACATGTTAAAGTTTGATCTCTATAGCTAACAAACATGGTTTTAAGATATCTTCTCAACTCATTAATATCATCAGTATGAAAAGCATAAGTAGTCTGAGGTACCTTTATTTCAGCAGCTTCGGAACTGCTCTCAACACTTTCTTTATCAGCATTTGCCATCAATGCATAGTTTTCCTCACTTTCAGAGTCTGAGGTGTCTGTCCAGCTTTTCTGCTTTGTGACAAGAGCCTTGCCTTTGTCACCCTTTACCTTCTTGCAGTCAGGAGATATGTGGCCTTTCTCACCACAGTTATAGCATTTAACATTGGTGTAATCTCCTCTGTCAGACTTTCCTCCTCTGCCTTCAGATCTTCTGAAATTCTTCTTATCAGAACTTATGCCTTTCCTGGAAAACTTCTTTCCCTTCCTGAACTTCCTGTATGCAATCTTTGTGATTCCTTTCACCATAAGAGCACACAGCTTCATCATCTCCTCATCAGCATCAGTCTCAGGCAAGCTTTCAGAATCTGAGTCATCATCATTCTCAGAACTTGATGACTCGGTATCAGACTTTATGAAAAGAGCTTTTCCCTTGTCTTTCTTTGAGGAAGCTGCTTTGGGGAATTCTTCTTAGCCTTAAGAACAACTGTCCTTGACTTTCCTCCTTTCCTCTTGCTTCTTTGTTCCATCTCCAGCTCATGAGTCTTGAGCATTCCATAGATTTCGTCAAGAGTTGTTTCATCAAGATTGTAGTTGTCTCTTATTGTTGTTGGCTTCAAATCCCAGCATTCAGGAAGAGCTAACAGGAACTTAAGGTTTGAATCTTCAAGATCATACTCTTTATCAACCAATGACAAATCATTCAAAAGTTTGACAAATCTATCATATAAATCATTCAATGACTCATTAGTCTTTGAGTCAAAGTGTTCATACTCTTGAGTGAGTATTGTCTTCCTGTTCTTCCTAATTGTGTCAGTTCCCTGACACCATGTTTCCAGAGCATCCCATATCTCCTTAGCAGTCTTGTAGTTGATTACCCTGTTTGACATTACATTATCAATGGCACTATGCAGTAAGTGTCGTACCTTAGCATCCTTAAAAATCGATGCTATGTCTTCAACAGTATAATCACTCTTCTCCTTTGGTACGGTCTTTGCTGCTTCACCTGCAACTGCAACAGCGAGTTTGGTTGGTTTGTGAGGGCCTTCCTTGATTCTATCAAGGTATTCTGGATCTGTTGCTTCCAGGAACATGGTCATCCTTACCTTCCATATGGGATATTCAGATGGTCTCAGTATGGGAACTCTGATGGTCTCATACCGACTCTGAATTTGTGTCTTTGGTGGTTCCTCAGTTTTGGTAGGCTTAGTTGGAGTTTCTATGTCCGACATGATTGTGTTTGGATCTTTAACTGTATGTATGTTAACAGATAGGCTCTGGTACCAATTGTTAGGTCACACACACACTGTAGAGGGGGTGAATACAGTGTATAGTACACTCAAATCGAACTTTAAGAACTTAAGTAACAGAAAACAAACTTTATTGCAACAATAAACTCTGTTACAGTATGGAACTGTTACCTCTCAGTGATGAACAAATATCACGAGAGCTGCTAGGGTTACAATGAATAATCTTCTCTAATAATGATAACACTTTTAGTGTAAACCCTATATCTGTGTTTATATACTACACAGTTACAAGATAATCGCTAATTGATATGGAATATAATTCTGCTTCCTAAAATATATCAATCAGATATCTTTTCTTCCAAGTATTCCATTCTTTACGGAATTCCTTCTTCATGCATTTCTCTTCTTATGTTTATCTTGATCTTCTTTCCTTTAATCAGCTACTGTCCTTATCTGATTGTCCTTCAGCACTTAAGTTCTGATATCTATCTTCTGACGATTATCTCCTGATAACATATGTACTGATATCCTTAAGTCCTGACTTCCAGTATAAGTACTGATCAACAGTTAAGTACTAATTTATCCTGTTCAAGTAAGATCTGAAAGCTAAACATAAAACATATTAGCCATGACATTATCAAATATATCTAACAGGGACTATAATGAGTTATCTGTCGGGACTATAATTCTTATCCGTCGAATGCTACATAATTTCACTAAGTAAAATCTACTTAGATGTTTTGTTTATGAAATCATCAAGTACACAACATATGCACAACACTTCATAAATGTTACCATGCCTGTAACCTTTCAAAACCACTTTTCCTGTAGAATTGCTTACAACTTCACAGTGTTTTTCAAAGAGATCCACATGATAACCTCTGTCACAAATTTGACTTATACTCAACAGATTGTGTTTAAGTCTTGAGACAAGAGATATTGTTTCAATGATGACATTCCCAAGATTAATATTGCCATATCCCAGAGTTTTTCCCATGTTGTCATCTCCATAAGAAACTTCTGGGCCAGCTTTCTCCACAAAGTCTGAGAGCAGGGCTTTATTTCCAGTCATATGTCCTGAACATCCACTATCCAGTACTAGGATATTTCTCCTGTTGCCCTGCAATCACAAAGACCACTAATGGTTAGTTTTAAGGACCCATGCTTGCTTGGATCCTTTGGCCTTATTAAGTTTGTTAGCATTTGCAGCGGATTTAATATCAGAGTTTATGCTAACATGTTGTTTACCAGAACTTATATCAGACTTTGCTTCAGATTTTAAACTAGAAAGAATTAAAGCAACTTTCTTCAAAAAAGGTTTTATTTGATAATAATCATAGTATAAACTATGATATTCCTTACAAGTATAAATGGAATGTCATAAACTACCACAATGAAAACAAGGATTTTGTGGCTTAAACCTAACAGACTGACTCTTAACTCCTGACTTAGGAGATAAAAAGTTTATATTCTTATTCTTTCTGCAAAAAGAAGAAAGATGGTTAGAGTTTCCACAGTTATAACATTTCTTTCTAGGAGCATTAGGAACAGACATATAATTATTGTTTTTATTCACACCTTCCTTTCCATTCCTATTTTTCCTAGCTGCCTTAACCTTGTTGACATTCCTTATTTCTTTTAGCTTATGCTTAAGCTGCTTCTTTGTCATTAAGCCTATGTTGACTTCAGCTTGTTTATCCTGTTCTAATTTTTCAGAAGTTGACTTCTCCTTAACATATGTCACAGACTCTTTCATCTTTCCAGAATCAAACTTTACAGTTTTAGCTACAAACTTAACAGGATTTACCTTTGGCTTAAAAGTTTGTTTAACAACAATTGGCTCAATTTGTTCAGTTCCTTTTTCACTTTTATAATCTCTATAACCTAGGCCCTCTTTCCAGTTTCCACTACTTAATAAATTTTGAGTTGTTCTGCCAGAGTTAGTCCAAGTCCTGATAATCTCTTTTTCTTTTTCTAACTCAGTTTTTAGATATTTATTCAATTTCAGCAATTCATCTCTAACATAAAAAACATCATCTCTCTCTTTCTGAGTTTGATGGAACATAACTAACTCCTTTTCTAAATAATCATTCCTTTTCTTAAAAGCAAGATATTGGATATATTTGAGATGTCATGTCTAATATGTTTCATGTTTAGTTTTCAGATCTTAACTAACAGGAAATATCAGTACTTACTGGAATCAGGACTTACTTAAGTCAGGGATATCAGAACTTAAGCACTGGAGGACTAACAGTTAAGGAAGGAAGCTGATTTACAGGAAAGAAGATCAAGACTAATACAAGAAGAAGATATGCATAGAAAGAGTTAGAGGACTAGAAGAATTATATAAGATATCTGGTTGATATATTTTAGGAGACATAATTATATTCCATATCAATAAGAAGTTATCTTCTAACTGTGTGTCTATATAAACACAGATATAGGTTTACTCTATAAGAGTTACGATCATCGAGAAGATCATATATTATAACCTAGCAGCTATCGTGATATTTGTTCATCACTGAGAGAGAACAGTTCCATTGTAACAGAGTTTATTATATCGAATACATCTGTTTTCTGTTACTTGTGCTTTAAATCGATTTGATTGTATTCTACACTGTATTCAACCCCCTTCTACAGTGTTGTGTGACCTAACAAGTGGTATCAAAGCCTCTCAGTTAACACACATACAGTAAAGATCCAAAATAATTATGTCTGAAGAAGCAGAAAATCCAACCAAGCCCGCCAAAACTGAAGAAACTCCAAAGACTCAAACCCATAGTCGATATGAGACTATCAGGGTTCCCATGCTGAGACCTTCTGAGTATCCTATATGGAAAGTGAAGATGGCTATGTTTCTGGAAGCTACAGATCCAAAATACCTTGACAGAATTTATGAAGGACCGCATAAACCAACTAAGCTCTCTGTTGTAGTTGCAGATTAGCTAGCAAAGACCATACCAAAGGAGAAAAGTGAATACACAGCTGAAGATATCTCATCTATTGCCAAGAATGCAATAGTAAGGCATTTGCTGCATAGTGTCATTGATAATGTCATGTCAAATAGGGTAATTCAATACAAGACTGCAAAGGAAATATGGGATGCTTTGGAGACAAGGTGTCAGGGAACTGATGCAATCAAGAAAAACAGGAGGACTATACTCACTCAAGAGTATGAGCACTTTGACTCAAAAAATGATGAGTTATTAACTGACTTATATGATAGATTTGTCAAACTCTTGAATGATCTGTCACTGGTGGACAAGGAATATGACATTGAAGATTCAAATCAAAAATTCCTTTTAGCTCTTATCGAAAGTTGGGATTTAAAAGCTGCTATTATAAGAAACAACTATGCTCTTGTTGAAACTACTCTTGATGAAATTTATGGAATGCTCAAGACTTATGAACTTGAGATGGATCAAAGAAGCAAGAGACATAGGAGAAAGTCAATTATAGTTGCTCTTAGTGCTCAGGAGGAATCCCCCAAAGTGGTTGTCTCAAAGATAGGAAAAGGAAAGGCTCTCATCATTAAGTCTGATTCAGAATCATCAAGTTCTGATGATGATGATTCAGAAACTAAAAGTCTACCTGAAGTAGATGTTGATGAAGAGATGATGAATCTGTGTGCTCTTATGGTGAAGGGTATCACAAAGATAGCCTACAGGAAATTCAGAAGAGGAAAGAAGTTTTCCAGGAAAGGTAGAAGTTCTGATAAGAAGGGCTTCGAGAAAATTTAAAGGCAAAGGAGGAAATTCTGACAGGTGAGATTACTCAAATGTCAAATGCTACAACTGTGGTGAGAAAGGCCACATATCTCCTGACTGCAAGAAAGGAAAGAGTGATAAAGGCAAGGCTCTTGTCACAAAGAAGAAAAGCTGGACAAACACCTCAGATTCTGAAGATGAGGAGAACTATGCCTTAATGGCAAATACTGATAGCAGTTCTGATGCTGCTGAGTTAAAGGTACCTCAAACAACTTATGGCTTTCATACTGATGATATTACTGAGTTGAGATTATATTATAAAACCATTTTTATTAGCTATAGAGACCAAACTTTAACATGTGAAAGATTAACTTCTGAAAATCTTGCTTTTAAAAAGAGGAATGATTATTTAGAAAAAGAGTTAGTTATGTTCCATCAAACTTAGAAGGATATAGATGATGCCTTCTATGTTAGAGATGAAGTGCTAAAAATGAATAAATCTCTAAAAACTGAGTTAGAAAAGGGGAGAGAGCTTATCAGGATTTGGTCTAACTCTGGCAGAGCAACTCAGGATATACTAAGTAGTGGGAATTGGAAAGAGGGCATAGGTTATGGAGATGAGAAAAGTGAAAAAGGAACTGATCAAGTTAAGCCAATTATTGTTAAACAGACTACTAAGCCAAAGGTAAATCCTGATAAATTTGTAGCTAAAACTGTAAAGTTTGATTCTGAAAAGATGGAAGATATTGAGACAGAAGTGATAGTAGAGTCAACTTCTGACAAATTAGAATATGATAAACCAACTGAAGTTAACATAGGCTTAATGACAAAGAAGCAGCTTAAACATAAGCTGAAAGAGATTACCAGTGTAAACAAGGTAAAGGTAGCTAGGAAAAATAGGAATGGAAAGGAAGGTGTGAATAAAAGTAACAATTATATGCCTATTCCTAATGCTCCTAGAAATAAATGCTATAACTATGGAAACTCTAACCATCTGGCTTCTTTTTACAGGAAGAATAAGAATATAAACTCCTTACCTTCTAAGTCAGGAGTTAAGAGTTAGTCTATTAGATTTAAGCCAGAAAATCCTTGTTTTCATTGTGGTAGTATATGGCATTCTATTTATACTTGTAAGGAATATCATAGTTTGTACTATGATTATTATCAGATAAAACCTTCTTTGAAGAAAGTTGCTTTAATTTCTTCTAGTGTAAAGTATGATGTAAAGTCTGATACTATTAATACTGATAAGAAAATTGTTAGCATAAACTCTGATGTTAAATCTGCTGTAAATGTTAACAAACTTAAAAAGGCCAAAGGATCCAAGCAAGTCTGGGTCCTTAAAACTAATCATTAGTGGTCTTTGTGATTGCAGGGCAACATGAAGAACATCCTAGTTCTGGACAGTGGATGTTCAGGACATATGACTGGAAATAAAGCCCTGCTATCAGATTTTGTGGAGAAAGCTGGCCCGGAAGTTTCTTATGGAGATGGCAACATTAGAAAAACTCTGGGATATGGAAAGATCAATCTTGGGAATGTCATCATTGAAAAAGTAGCTCTTGTCTCAAGACTTTAACACAATCTGTTGAGTATAAGTCAAATCTGTGACAGAGGTTATCATGTGGATTTCTTTGAAAAATACTATGAAGTTATAAGTAATTCAACATGCAAAGTGGTTCGTAAAGGATACAGGCACGGTAAAATTTATGAAGCCAGACTTTTAACAAATACTGATGGTTCTGCAATCTATCTGTTAAGTAGAGCATCAATTGAAGAATGCTGGGATTGGCACAAGAAACTCTCTCATTTAAATTTTAACAATATAAATGATCTTGTAAAGAAAGATCTTGTGAGAGGACTGCCAAAAACAGTATTTGCTCCTGATGGCCTTTGTGATTCATGTCAGAAGGAAAAATAAAGAAAATCTTCTTTCAAGAGCAAAACCGAGTCATCAATTCTTGAGCCTTATCACCTACTGCATGTTGATCTATTTGGTCCAGTCAATGTCATGTCTACTGCAAAGAAGAAATACGTTATGGTTATAGTGGATGAGTTCACAAGGTACACTTGGATGTACTTCTTGCACAAGAAGACTGAAACTACATCTACCCTAACTGATCATGTCAGACAGCTGGATAAATTGATCAAATATTTTGTTAAAATCATAAGGAGTAATAATGGCACTGAGTTCAAGAATTCAATCATGGAAGAGTTCTGCAAAGATCATGGAATCAAACATGAATTTTCTGCACCTGGAACTCCACAGCAAAATGGAGTTGTAGAAAGAAAGAACAGGACTCTCATTGAAGCTGCACGAACAATGCTTGATGAAGCAAAGCTTCCAACCTATTTTTGGGTTGAAGCTGTGTAGACTGCTTGTTTTACATAAAATGCTACACTTATAAACAAGCATGGAAAAACACCATATGAGATGGTGAAGAAGAATAAGCCAAATCTGAAATACTTTCATGTATTTGGTTGCAAATATTTTGTTCTTAAGACTCATCCTGAACAACAATTAAAATTTGATCTAAAAGCTGATGAAGGAATTTTTGTTGGATATCCACTTTCCACAAAAGCCTTCAGAGTCTATAATTTGAGAATAAGAGTTGTCATGGAATCTATCAATGTCTCTTTTGATGATAAGAAGATTACTGGACATGAAGATTTCGAATATCATGATCAGCTGAGATTTGAGAATGAAGATTTAAATTCTGATTCTGGAAATTCTGATGACTTAAATCCTGATCCTATAAATTCTGATGGATTAAGTTCTGATGTCGTTAAAACTGTGGTAATAACTCCAAAAGAAAATGCACCTGTCCAGGGGGAGCAAGCTGAAGAACCTACCACATCTCAAGACTCTCGAGAAGCATCATAACCTGTCACTGGCTCTTCAAGTTCTGATTCATCTAGTTCTGATGAGCCAAATTTTGATAATTCTGGAAGCTCTGACTCTTCAACTCCTGAAAAATCAAATTCAATTTCTGAAGTCTCAGAGAGCATAACTATAGGGGAAGCATCAGAAAATGCTGATGGAGACAGCATGGATCATGAGGGAGGATCCAGTTCTAGAGATCAACTTCCATCTGCAAGGAAGTGGACTAAAGCACATACACCTAATTTAATCATTGGAGATCCTGAAGCAGGTTCAGAACTAGAACTACAACTTCAAATGAATGTCTCTATCATTCTTTTATATCTCATACTGAACCAAAGAAAGTGGCAAAAGCTTTTCAAGATGCTGATTGGACAAGCAATGCAGGAAGACTTAAATGAATTTGAAAGAAATAAAGTCTGGACCCTAGTGCCAAGACCAAAGAATAGACCAGTTGTTGGTACAAAATGGGTGTTCAGAAATAAAACTGATAGTGATAGCATAATTACAAGGAATAAAGACAACATAGGGTTTACACTAGATGTGTTAATATAATTGAGAATATTAGTCATTGTAACCCTAGTATCTCTCGTGATATTTGTTCATCACTGAGAGAGAACGGTTCCATTGTAATACTATTTTATTAATAAGATTATTCTTTATTACATACTTGTGTTCCTAAATTCGATTTGATTGTATTATACACTGTATTCAACCCCCTTCTACAGTGTGTGTGACCTAACAGGTGGTATCAGAGCCTATATGTTAACACAATTACAGTAAAGATCCAAAACAATCATGTCTGAAGAATAACAAACTCCAACCAAGTCCACCAAAACTGAAGAAACTCCAAAGACTCAAATCACAGTCGATATGAGACTATTAGGGTTCCCATCCTGAGACCTTCTGAGTATCCTATATGGAAAGTAAGGATGGCTATATTTCTAGAAGCTATAGATCCAGAATACCTTGACAGAATTAATGAAGGGCCACATAAGCCAACCAAGCTCTCTGTTGTAGTTGCAGATCAGCCAACAAAGACTGTACCAAAGGAGAAAAGTGAATATTCAACTGAAGATATCTCATCTATTTCCAAGGATGCAAAGGTAAGGCATTTGCTGCATAGTGCCATTGATAATGTCATGTCAAACAGGGTAATCAACTGCAATGTTAGATATATTTGATAATGTCATGGCTAATATGTTTTATGTTTAGCTTTCAGATCTTACGTGAACATGATAAATCAGTACTTAACTGTTGATCAGTACTTATACTGGAAGTCAGGACTTAAGGATATCCGTACTTATATTATCAGGAGATAATCATCAGAAGATAGATATCAGAACTTAAGTGCTGAAGGACAATCAGATAAGGACAGTAGCTGATTAAAGGAAAGAAGATCGAGATAAACATAAGAAGAGATATGCATGAAGAAGGAATTTCGTGAAGAATGGAATACTTGGAAGAAAAGATATTTGATTGATATATTTTAGGAAGCAGAATTATATTCCATATCAATTAGCGATTATCTTGTAACTGTGTTGTATATAAAAACAGACATAGGGTTTACACTATAAGTGTTATCATTATTAGAAAAGATTATTCATTGTAACCCTAGCAGCTCTCGTGATATTTGTTCATCACTGAGAGGTAACAGTTTCATACTGTAACAGAGTTTATTGTTTCAATAAAGTTTGTTTTCTGTTACTTAAGTTCTTAAAGTTCGATTTGAGTGTACTATACACTGTATTCACCCCCTCTACAGTGTGTGTGTGACCTAACAATTGGTATCAGAGCCTATCTGTTAACTTACATACAGTTAAAGATCCAAACACAATCATGTCGGACACAGAAACTCCAACTAAGCCTACCACAACTGAGGAACCACCAAAGACACAAATTCAGAGTCGGTATGAGACCATCAGAGTCCCCATACTGAGACCATCTGAATATCCCATATGGAAGGTAAGGATGACCATGTTCCTGGAAGCAACAGATCCAGAATACCTGGATAGAATCAAGGAAGGTCCTCACAAACCAACCAAACTCGCTGTTGCAGTTGCAGGTGAAGCAGCAATGACCGTACCAAAGGAGAAGAGTGATTATACTGCTGAGGACATAGCATCAATTGCTAAGGATGCTAAGGTACGACACTTACTGCATAGTGCCATTGATAATGTAATGTCAAACAGGGTAATCAACTGCAAGACTGCTAAGGAGATATGGGATGCTCTGGAAACAAGGTGTCAGGGAACTGACACAATTAAGAAGAACAGGAAGATAATACTCACTCAAGAGTATGAACACTTTGACTCAAAGACTAATGAGTCATTGAATGATTTATATGATAGATTTGTCAAACTTTTGAATGATTTGTCATTGGTTGATAAAGAGTATGATCTTGAAGATTCAAACCTTAAGTTCATGTTAGCTCTTCCTGAATGCTGGAATTTGAAGGCAACGACAATAAGAGACAACTACAATCTTGATGAAACAACTCTTGACGAAATCTATGGAATGCTCAAGACTCATGAGCTGGAGATGGAACAAAGAAGCAAGAGGAAAGGAGGAAAGTCAAGGACAGTTGCTCTTAAGGCTGAAGAAGAATTCCCCAAAGCAACTTCCTCAAAGAAAGACAAGGGTAAAGCTCTTTTCATAAAGTCTGATACTGAGTCATCAAGTTCTGAGAGTGATGATGACTCAGATTCTGAAAGCTTGCCTGAGACTGATGCTGATGAGGAGATGATGAAGCTGTGTGCTCTTATGGTGAAAGGAATCACCAATATTGCATACAGGAAGTTCACGAAGGGAAAGAAGTTTTCCAGAAAAAGCATAAGTTCTGATAAGAAGAATTTCAGAAGATCTGAAGGCAGAGGAGGAAAGTCTGACAGAGGAGATTACACCAATGTTAAATGCTATAACTGTGGTGAGAAAGGCCACATATCTCCTGACTGCAAGAAGGTAAAGGGTGACAGAGGCAAGGCTCTTGTCACAAAGCAGAAAAGCTGGATAGGCACTTCAGACTCTGAAAGTGAGGAGAACTATGCATTGATGGCAAATGCTGATAAAGAAAGTGCTGAGAGCAGTTCTGAAGCTGCTGAAACAAAGGTACCTCAGACTACTTATGCTTTTCATACTGATGATATTAATGAGTTGAGAAGATATCTTAAAACCATGTTTGTTAGTTATAGAGATCAAACCTTAACATGTGAAAGATTAACTTCTGAAAATCTTGCTTTTAAGAAAAGAAATGATTTCTTAGAAAAAGAGTTAGTTATATTCCATCAAACTCAGAAGGATAGAGATGATGCTTTTTATGTTAGGGATGAAGTGCTAAAAATGAATGAATCTCTAAAAACTGAGTTAGAAAAGGAAAGAGAGATAATCAGGCTTGGACTAACTCTGGCAGAACAACTCAAAATTTGCTAAGTAGTGAAAATTGGAAAGAGGGCTTAGGTTATGGAGAGAATAAGAATGATAAAGGAACTGAAGAAATTAAGCCCGTTGTTAAGCAAAAGCCAAAGTTAAAACCTGTTAAGTTTGTAACTGTAAAGTCTGATAATGAGAAATCAGAAGTTAAAGAGGAATTAACTTCTGACAAACTAAAACAGGAAAAGACAGCTGATAGGGATAAATAAATTATGATTGTATAATTAAATACTGCATTAATTGTACAAACTGTGGGCTGCTAGGCCCAATAAAAAGATATATGATACTCAGACCAGAAAGGTTAAGCCTGATGGACCAGATCAGGCCTGATGGAATAAAAAAGGCCCAAAAGCCCTGATTATTAATTAATTTCGTAATTAATTAATAAGGGATAAATCAGATGTTGAAAAGAGTCCCGATAAGGATATAAATCCTTGGAGATTAGCCTCAAGGGGACCTAAAAAGATAAGGAATCAGTTTCCTACTACCTAGGACTCCAAAGTCCATTCTAATTATGAGACTTGCCCACCAAGTCTCCTATACCAAGTCCAATTCAAGGACTCCCACCATCTATATAAGGGGTCTCACCCCCACCAATCAGAACTAAGTTTTTTGGCTTGATTCTCTAATTCACAGAGATACGTAGGCATCTCGTATAGGCAGATTGAGTCACGAAACACGAGAGCAGCCATTAAAGGCCTTGAGCTCCCGAATCTTAGTATTAAATACAGCAAGTAATAACCTTGGTTTTTTTATCCATAACATTTGGCGCCGTCTGTGGGAAACAACAACAACCATGGCGAGAACACGGAGAACAATTGGAGCTCTAGAGGAAGGAACACCATTAGAGGCAACCCAGGTGATTTCATCAACCGTGGAGGTTCCTCCCCATTCAACTTATGCATCTACTCAGGGGGAAGCCCAGACAGGGGCAACTCATCCTCAGCCACAAGGGACAACTCCCCCGACTATTCAAGGTACGAATCCTCAAGTTCAACAAATACATATACCTGTGAATTCTCGACCCGTCGGGTATGAATATTCAACTATTGTTACTACTAACCCCCCTTATGGGATGCCCCTTCACCCTGAGGTTGGAGGAAGTGGATATGCTGGGCGAAGCGAAGCACGAGGTCGGTCGCCCCCCTATATACGAGGTTTGGATCCTATCCCTGAGGATCGGGAATTTTCTGGTCCATACACTGAGAGAGACTCCGAATCTTCGGATGATGAAGTGGCCCCGAGAAGGAGGCATCCTGGAAAAGAGCCAATGGCCGATGGAAGGCAACGCCCCCAAAGCACCCCAGGGGCGAATCCCCAAGAAGTGCAGGAAAAGATCAGGGCTCATGAGGCTGAAATCCAAAGGCTGAGGCGTGATTTGGAGGCTCACTAAGCCACCAGACCCCACATACCTCCTAGGGGGAGAAATCCTCCTCCTATCATAGACCTGGATGGTTCGGTAAGAAGAAGGGCTGCTGTCCCAAGAACTGATCCAAGCAATCTCCTTCCCCTTGGAGATCCTGATGATCCAACTCCACCCTTCACAGAAGAGATAATGAATGCCCATATCTCAAGGAAATTCAAGATGCCCACTATCAAAGCCTATGATGGCACGGGAGACCCCGCTAATCATGTTAGGACATTCTCTAATGCACTGCTGCTGCAACCCGTGAATGATGCTATAAAATGTCGGGCCTTCCCTCAAACCCTGTCGGGTATGGCTCAAAGATGGTACAGTCGCCTACCCCCAAATTCTATTGGATCATTCAGAGAATTAAGTCAGGCTTTTATTAAGCAATTCATCAGTGGAAGAGTCCATGAGAAAAGTTCAGCATCTCTTATGAGTCTTGTACAGGGAGCTAAGGAATCCTTAAGAGATTACCTGAATCGTTTTACAAAGGAGGCTTTAAAAGTCCCAGACCTTGATGATAAGGTAGCCATGATAGCACTGCAACAAGGAACTAGGGATGAGTTTTTCAAGATGTCTTTGGCCAAACGACCCCCTGAGAGCATGTTGCAGCTCCAAGAGAGGGCATGAAAGTATATCAAGGTTGAAGAAAGTATGAGGAAGACCGTAGTAAGTAATGAGCCCACTGGAGGCAAGAAACGAAAAACTGATTTGGAGTATATTGCTAAGGACAAATATCCTAGAACCGAACAAAACCCTGATTCAACCCCCAAGAAGGGAGGACCTGGGCAAAAGTTCACTGAATACGCTAAGCTGAATGCTCCCAGAAGTCAGATTTTGATGGAGATTGAGAAAGACAGAGATATTCGCTGGCCTAAGCCCTTGAAGGCTGATCCCGCCAAGCTAGATAAGGGCAAGTATTGCAGGTTTCACAAAGATGTTGGCCATGACACCGAGGAGTGTAGGCAATTGAAAGATGAAATTGAGTTTTTGATTCGAAAAGGAAGATTGAACAAGTATACTGGAGATGCAGGGGACAGAAATAATAATGGAAGGAAGAACTTTGAAGATCGTAGGAGGGACCAAGACGATCAGGGGCGAAACCCCCAGCCTAGAGGACCAGTTATAAACACCATTTTTGGAGGACCGAGACCTCGAGGGCCTGTGATAAACACGATCTTTGGAGGTCCAACTGCTGCTGGATTGTCCAAAAATTCCAGAAAGGCATATACTAGAGAGGTTATGCATATTGTTGGAGAAGCCCCGAAGAGGGCCAGGACAGAAGTAACATTGGCTTTTGATGATTCCAACCTAGAGGGTGTGAAGTTTCCCCATGACGACCCGCTGGTCATAACACCAATAATAGGAAATAGCCCGGTTAAGAGGGTCCTTGTGGATAATGGTGCTTCTGTGGATATCTTGCTCCACGACACCTTTCTAAGGATGGGATATAACGACTCCCAGTTGACACCAACCGACATGCCGATATATGGATTTGCTGGAGTAGAATGTCCTGTGGAAGGGATAATCAAATTGCCAACCACCATAGGTACGGAGCCAAGGCAAGCAACGCAGATGCTGGATTTCGTGGTGGTAAAGGCTAGTTCAACTTATAATGCTATCATGGGGAGAACAGGGATACATGCCTTCAAGGCAGTCCCCTCTTCCTACCATTCAGTCATGAAGTTTCCCACCCGAAACAGGATTGGAGAAGAGAGAGGAGATCAAAAAATGGCTAGAAGCTGTTATGTGGCCTCTTTGAGGGCAGATGGAGTCGGGGGGCAGGTTCTTCCTATTGAAGATATGGATGTTCGAGAAAATGATGAGAATAGAGGAACGCCAGCAGAAGAATTGGTCTCGGTTCCTTTATACCCCGAGAATCCTGAGAGGACGACTTTCATTGGAGCCACATTAGAGGAGCCCCTTAAAGAGAAGTTAGTGAAATTTTTGCAAGAAAATAGTGATGTGTTTGCATGGTCAGCAGCTGATATGCCAGGCATAGACCCGGAGTTAATTACTCACAAGCTTAACGTAGATCCAAGCCGGAAGACAGTGAAACAAAAGAAAAGAAATTTTGCCCCGGAAAGACAAGAGGCTATAAAGCAGGAAGTGGAAAAGCTCTTAGAGGTTGGATTCATTGAGGAGATTCAATTTCCGGAGTGGTTAGCAAACCCTGTAATGGTGAAGAAGGCTAATGGAAAGTGGAGGATGTGTATAGACTTCACCGATCTGAATGATGCATGCCCCAAAGACTGTTTTCCGCTGCCTAGAATTGATACTTTGATTGATGCCACCGCTGGACATGAGATGCTGAGTTTCATGGATGGGTTTAGCGGATACAACCTGATCAAAATGCATAAGGATGACATTCCAAAGGTATCATTTATCACTGATTTTGGTTTTTATTGTTATCTTGTTATGGCGTTTGGTCTCAAGAATGCAGGAGCCACCTATCAAAGGTTGGTGAATAGAATTTTTAAGGATCTTATTGGTAAGACTATGGAAGTCTATGTTGATGACATGTTAGTCAAGAGTCTAGTAAAGACTGATCATATAGCCCATTTAAGGGAAGCTTTTGAGGTCCTGAGGTACCACAAGATGATGTTGAATCCGACGAAGTGTGCTTTCAGAGTAGGATCTGGAAAATTCTTGGGATTGATGGTCTCGAAGAGGGGAATTGAGGCAAATCCCGATAAAATAAAGGCAATCCTGGACATGGAACCCCCCAAAACTGTCAAGGATGTTCAGAAGCTCACAGGAAGGGTTGCTGTGTTAGGACGATTCATCTCCAAGTCAGGAGACAAGTGCTTGTCATTTTTCAAGTCACTGAAGAACATCAAAGACTTTGTATGGAGTGAGGAAAATCAGAAGGCATTTGAAGAGTTAAAGAAGTATATGGGCCAGGCCCCGTTGTTGGCCAAGCCAGTTCTGAATGAAGTTTTATTCTTGTACTTGGCTGTTTCAGAGAGCGCCTTGAGCGCCGTGTTGGTTAAGGAGGAACTGAAAGTCCAGAAACCCGTATACTATGTCAGCAAAATTTTGCATGGTGCTGAGTTGAATTATTCAGCCATTGAGAAATTCGCTTTAGCCTTGGTAATGGCTTCAAGAAAGCTGCGTCCTTATTTTCAAGCTCACCAAATTGAAGTGCTAACAAATCAGCCACTGAGAAATATCATTCACAGTCCCAAGGCAAGTGGGAGACTGATTAAGTGGGCAATAGAGTTGGGAGAGTTCGATCTCAAGTATAAGCTACGTACGGCCATAAAAGCCCAGGCACTAGCTGACTTCCTGGTGGAATGTACCATACCCAACCAAGAAGTCGGGGGGCAGGAAGATACCATACCTCAAGACAAGGGAGTCGATAATGGGACAAGGAGAAAGAATATTGGGTTCTCTATTTTGATGGAGCATCAAAAACAAATTCCAGTGGAGCAGGGTTGGTTTTGCAAAGCCCTGATGGATTCTTAATTGAGTATGCCATGAAGCTAGACTTCCCAACCACAAACAATGAGGCAGAGTATGAAGCCCTGATTGCTGGCCTTGGTCTAGCTGGGACACTTAGAGTCAAAAACTTAAAGGTCCGTGGAGACTCGAAGCTGATCATATCCCAGGTAAAGGGAGAATTTGAGGCAAGGGATGATACGATGGCTAAGTATGTTCGCCTAGTAAGGGCTGTGATGACCCAATTTAATGAATGCCATGTTGAACACATTCCAAGGGAAGAAAATGCTAAAGCAGATGCGCTATCAAAGTTTGCTTCATCTGAGATTGAAGAAAGTTCAGGAAGTGTGTACTTCCGTGTTTTGAAGACACGAAGCATAGATGTTAAGCTTGTGGCTCCCGTAGGCTTGGGGACGTCATGGATTGATCCCATCAAGGCTCACATTCAGACCGGTTGGTTGCCAAGCGATGCAATTGAGGCACGGAAGTTAACTGTTCGAGCACTAAGGTACTCTTTGATAGATGGGATTCTATATAAAAGATCTTTTGTGGTTCCTTACTTGAGGTGTCTCAGGCCCGATGAGGCACGCTTAGCTCTTGAGGAAGTGCATGGAGGTATTTGTGGGCAACACTTGGGGGGCAGGGCCTTGGCTCATAAGATAACCCGTTTAGGCTTTTATTGGCCAGAAATGATGGCTGATGCCAAAGAATATGTAAAGAAGTGTGATCGCTGTCAGAAGCATGCACCAGTCGCCAGACAACCCCCCGAGATGCTGACCTCTATCAACTCACCTATTCCCTTTGCTATGTGGGGGATGGATATTCTAGGGCCTTTTCCTATGGCCACAGCACAAAGGAAGTTTCTGATTGTAGCCATTGATTATTTCACCAAGTGGATCGAAGCCAAACCTTTGGCCAAAATCACAACTAAGCAGGTTACACAATTCCTGTGGGAAAACATTATGTGCCGATATGGAATTCCCCGTATCCTCGTCACTGACAATGGAACACAATTCAACAACGAGGAATTCAAGAAGTATTGCGAAGAAAATGAAATTGAGTTACGGTTCACTTCTGTGGCTCACCCGCAAGCCAATGGGCAAGCGGAGGTAGCAAATCGGATAATCCTGGATGGACTAAAGAAGAGGATCGAAAAGTCAAGAAATAATTGGGTGGACGAGATACTTCCCATATTATGGGCCTATAGGACTACCTGTAGAGTCACGACAGATGCAACTCCTTTCATGTTGGCATATGGGGCAGAAGCAGTAGTTCCCGTGGAGATATCACATTCCTCTCCAAGGATTCAGGATTTTGATGAAAAAGAAAATGAAGAAGGGCAGAAGTTAGCCCTGGATTTAATCGATGAAGTGCGAGATAAAGCACATGCAAAGATAGTAGAATATCAGAAAAAAGCTTCATTCTATTACAACTTAAGGGTTAAAGAGAGGTTTTTTAAACAAGGTGATCTAGTTTTGAGAAAAATAGAGGCTTCTGGTGTTGGACAGAAAGGAAAGCTCGCCCCAAATTGGGAAGGGCCGTACAGAGTCAAGAGCGTTCAGGGTAGAGGAACCTACAAGCTGGAAACTATGGATGGTTTTGAAGTCCCGAGGACCTGGCATGCACAAAACCTGAAGGTTTACTATGTGTAAGATAGGCTAAGTACGATTCTCACTTGTCATTGTGACAAATAGGTTTAAAAGCACCTGGAAGCTTTGCTTGCGTAGAATTTTAGTAGAATTTACAATGTTTAGTTATTATTGATTAGGGTCGAACCCACGCTGTGTAAGGTTTTGAAAAACCAGACTTCATATTAAAGAGCTTGAAATTATTTCAATCCAAGGATGTTTAAGGTTCAAATGCATATTAAGATTGTAAAGATAAAACAGAAAAAGGCAAGAAAAGCAACGTATAAAACATAACCCCGAAGGGTAACAAGTTCTGATATAAATAAAGTTCAAAAAGAAGATATACAAAAAGCTAGGCCTTGGAAGGCTGAGATTCTTCAGAACCACTATCCGAAGTCTCTTCGGAAGTTTCAGTCGTTTCTTCGGACGTCTCGGTCGTCCCCTCCGAAGTCCCTGTAGAAGTTCCCTCAGCAGGAGATGATGGCTGTTGAGGCGCTGCTTTGGGAGATTCTTCCACCCTGGCCTTCTTAGCGACAGGCTCGAATTCCTCCTCGGAGGAATCTTCCTCCTCTCCATCTTTGATCATGCCAACAAGCTTTTCAGTAACACCTCCAAGCTCTGGAACCCGCACTGGGCAAGGAAAGGGCGACTGCTCAAGGACCTCGGGAAACTCATCCTGGATGGCCTCCACAGCAGCGTCCCAGCCTTCCTTATAGCTAACAGGATGAAGAAGGGCGTCATGCTCCACCATCAAGTCTTTGAATTCTTGAGTGTCCATCCAGCCATTAAAGGCTTTCTCCTTCTGCGCCTTCAAGATGACATTTTCGGCCCGGGCCGTCTCCAGGTCAGAGGTGGAAGAGGCCAATTGAGCTTCAAGGGCCTCAATTTTTTGATTGGCCTCCTCCAACTTCTTGTTGGCATCTTCCAGGCCAACCTTCCAAGCCTTGGCTTGGTGAATTGCCCCTTGAAAATGGGCGTTAGCCTGTAAGAGAAAACAGCAAAGGTTTAGAAAAGAAAGAAAAGAGAATTGTAAAAAGCATAAGTAAAGTACGTACCGTCGCCAGAGCTTGGGCTCCAAACAGCTCATTCCCCTCCAAGTCCTGTTGAAGGACAAAATCTTGATAATCCACCGGGGAAATGGAATGCTTAGACCATTCCTTGGACAGGGCCGTGCTGCCCACAATTGAGTCCTTGCCCCGGATCCCCCAAGCAGGTTGAAAATAGGCACCTGGCCTCTGCTTGGTGCGCAGAACTTGGCTGGGGCCTTCCTCATCTGGCTCCGTCGCCTGAAGAAGGAACTCCGGGAAGCGGTCACCCAGTCGAGGGTCCTTAAAGATCTTCCCGGCCCTCTTCATCCTGGTTGTCTCCAGGT
Organism: Apium graveolens; assembly: GCF_009905375.1. Classification (NCBI taxonomy): domain Eukaryota; kingdom Viridiplantae; phylum Streptophyta; class Magnoliopsida; order Apiales; family Apiaceae; genus Apium; species Apium graveolens. Next base: position 46,464 of record NW_027418757.1, read on the forward strand.
CCTTCGGCTTGGTAGCCTCCTCAATCTTCTCAGCCACTGCAACAAACAAAGTCAGTTGAAAATCAATGAAATAAAAGTGCAGGAAATAAAGGAGATAAGAAAGGGAACTTACTTTTCTTATTAACGGGCGAAAGGCCGCGTTCTACCAGGACGGTCTCCCGGATAAGGTCCCAACAATGGGAAGTGCCGTTGTCTTGCGTAAGGAGGTTGAAACCTCTAGCCTCCTCCTCAGACAAAGTTATGTCATTCGGGCTCCCGTCTACGGCCAGCCCAAAGGATGATCGAAACAGGGAGCCCCAATCTCCACCTTCCCAAATAACAAACAAAAAATCTTTCTTCCACCCCAAGTTGTTATCAGGGATGGACTTCCCATTCACGATATGGGGGATAGTGGGGCGCTGGTTGATAGAAACCCAACCCGGACTTTTATCAGGGCTGTTTTTGAACTGAAAAATCTTCCTGAAGACAGCAACAGATGTGGGGACGTTGTGCTTGGCGCATTGCGACAGATAGCACAGAATCAACCTCCAGGAATTAGGGGGAAGTTGGCAAGGGCTGATGCCCACATCAGCCAGTAGCAAAGGAATGAATGGATGAAAAGGGAGTCTAATACCTGCCCTCAAAGTATCCCTATAGACGCATAGCGCGTCCTTCTTCCACTGACAGGCCCTGTCGGCCGGACCCGCAAGAACCAGCTTAAAAGGCTCCTTAATTTTGAAGCAGCTGCTCAACTTTTCCAGCTCCTTGGGATCCCGTAAAGCACTGATATGATCGTGCGCATCCAGATGCGCATCAGACGGATACTCGTCCCCTCGAGTGTTGATCATGTCGATTAAGGAAGTATACCTCGATCGAATAGGAAAATCATTGGACTTTCTAGCCACGTTCATCTTGGCCAAACGAGTCATTCTTTTGTCAGCCATCTGAAAAAAGTATGAGGCACGTAAATAGGCTATCTTAAAATGGCACACAATGGAAAAATAGAAACGAAAAGCAAAGGGAAGAATCTTACCTAAAGAAGCACTCCTGAAAAAGGCTTTGAGCTCCGACTTGCTGTTATTGCTCTGAGAATCTTAGCAGGAGGATAAAGAAGAAAACTAAGAAATGAGAAAGTGAGGAGTAATAGCCTTTCCTCATTCCTTTATATAGGAGGAAAAAGAAGTTGAAGGGACGAAAAGCCCATTAAGAACAAAGGCCCATAAGAAGAGGCCCAGAAAAAAAAGAACATTCCAGAATATACCTAGGAATTCTAGGGCATTCTAAACAGGGTGTGTTAAGCCCAGCAATATTTGATAAAGCCCAATGAGAAGGCCCAGTAATATTTGACAAAGCCCAATAAAGAGGCCCAACAATATTTGATAAAGCCCAATAAAGGAGGCCCAATGAGATTTGAAAAGGCCCAATAAAAGAAGCCCAATGAGATTTGAAAAGCCCAATAATAGAAGCTCAGTAAAATTTTATAGGGCCCAACAAAAAGGCCAGGCCCAAATCCAATTAGGATTTGGAAAATACAATACCCTAAATTAAAGCTAAATAAAGAAGGCTAGTGAAAGACCAGGAACCAGGTCGAAATCCAGGTCGTGAATCCTGCCCGAAATCTTTCGAGCAGACACCCGAAAATAACGGGTAAAAAAGACCAGAATCCAGGTCGAATTCCAGGTCGTGAATCCTGCCCGAAATCTTACGAGCAGACACCCGAAAATAACGGGTAAAAAAGACCAGAATCCAGGTCGAATTCCAGGTCGTGAATCCTGCCCGAAATCTTTCGAGCAGACACCCGAAAATAGCTGGAATAACGGGACTGAATTGAGGTCGAAGCTTCGACCAGGAATGAGGTCGAATAAACCAAGCATCTTTCAAAAAATGGGGATTAAAAACCCAAGTCGAAGTTCGACTAGGATCCTGGTCGAATTCCAGGTCGTGGATCCTAGTCGAAATCCTTCGACCAGGAAACAAGAAAATCAAGGAATTTTCGAACAGGATTCAGGTCGAAATATCGACTAGAATCCTAGTCGAAATCCTAGTCGATAGGCATGATAAGAAGCTAAAAAAAAAAAAAGGGGTGGAATTTTCGACCTCGATCCAGGTCGAATTTTCGACTAGGATCCTGGTCGAATTCCAGGTCCTAGATCCAGGTCGAAAATTCGACTAGGATCCTGGTCGAATTCCAGGTCGTGGATCCTAGTCGAATTCCTTCGACCAGGATGATAAGGCTGGCCCCAATTTTCGACTAGGATCCTGGTCGAAATTTCGACTAGGATCCTGGTCGAAATTTCGACTAGGATCCTGGTCGAAAAAAGGGCTGGAAATTTGAAAAATCCCAGAAAATTAGGGAAAATTCCAGAAAATAAGGAAAAATCCCAGAAAATTCCAGAAAATAAGGAAAAATCCCAGAAAATTAGGGAAAATTCCAGAAAATTAGGGAAAATTCCAGAAAATAAGGAAAAATCCCAGAAAATTCCAGAAAATTAGGGGAAAATCCCAGAAAATTAGGGAAAATCCCAGAAAATTAGGGAAAAATTCCAGAAAATTAGGGGAAAATCCAGAAAATAAGGGAAAAATCCCGGAAATAAGGGAAAAATTCCTGGAAATTAAGATAATTCCTGAATAAAAGGAAAAATTCGTTGTAAATGTGTAGGTCGCTCCACACTTTACGGAAAAACGAAACCCTGTAAGGGAACAAATAGACTTAACTTCTGCGAAACCTAATCAATGTTTCCCAAAAGTTGGGGGGCAAATGATAGGGATAAATAAATTATGATTGTATAATTAAATACTGCATTAATTATACAAACTGTGGGCTGCTAGGCCCAATAAAAAGATATATGATACTCAGACCAGAAAGGTTAAGCCTGATGGACCAGATCAGGCCTGATGGAATAAAAAAGGCCCAAAAGCCCTGATTATTAATTAATTTCGTAATTAATTAATAAGGGATAAATCAGATGTTGAAAAGAGTCCCGATAAGGATATAAATCCTTGGAGATTAGCCTCAAGGGGACCTAAAAAGATAAGGAATCAGTTTCCTACTACCTAGGACTCCAAAGTCCATTCTAATTATGAGACTTGCCCACCAAGTCTCCTATACCAAGTCCAATTCAAGAACTCCCACCATCTATATAAGGGGTCTCACCCCCACCAATCAGAACTACGTTTTTTGGCTTGATTCTCTAATTCACAGAGATACGTAGGCATCTCGTATAGGCAGATTGAGTCACGAAACACGAGAGCAGCCATTAAAGGCCTTGAGCTCCCGAATCTTAGTATTAAATACAGCAAGTAATAACCTTGGTTTTTTTATCCATAACAACAGCTGAAGTAAACATAGGCTTAATGACAAAGAAGCAGCTTAAGCATAAGCTGAAAGATGTCAAGAATGCAAACAAGGTAAAATCACCTAGGAAAAATAGGAATGGAAAGGAAGGTGTGAATAAAAGCAATGATTATAAACCTGTTCCTGATGCTCCTAGGAAAACATGTCATAAATGTGGAAGTTCTAACCATATGGCTTCTTTTTGCAGGAAAAATAAGAATATTAACTCCTTACCTTCAATATCAGGAGTTAAGAGTCAGTCTGTTAGATACAAACCACAAAATCCTTGTTTTCATTGTGGTAGTTTATGGCATTCCATTTATACTTGTAAGGAATATCATAGTTTGTACTATGATTATTATCAAATAAAACCTTCTTTGAAGAAAGTTTCCATTGTTCCTTCTAGTGTAAATTCTGATTCAAAGTCTGATAATGTAAATTCTGATAAGAAAAATGTTAACATAAACTCTGATGCTAAATCCGCTGTAAATGTTAACAAACTTAATAAGGCCAAAGGATCCAAGCAAGTCTGGGTCCTTAAAACTAATAATTAGTGGTCTTTGTGATTGCAGGGCAACAGGAATAATATTCTAGTTCTGGACAGTGGATGTTCAGGATATATGACTGGAAATAAGGCCCTGCTATCAGACTTTGTGGAGAAAGCTGGCCCAAGTGTTTCTTATGGAGATGGCAACATTGGAAAAACATTGGGATATGGCAATATCAATCTTGGAAATGTCATAATTAAACAAGTAGCTCTGGTCTCAGGACTTAAACACAACCTACTGAGTATAAGTCAAATCTGTGACAGAGGTTATCATGTTGATTTCTTTGAAGAACACTGTGAAATTATGAGTAAATCTAAAGGAAAAGTTGTTCTGAAAGGATACAGACGTGGTAACATTTTTGAAGCTAAGCTTTCAACAAGTACTAATGGCTCTGCAATCTGTCTGTTAAGTAGAGCATCAATTGAAGAAAGCTGGAATTGGCATAAGAAACTCTCTCATTTAAATTTCAACAATATAAATGAACTGGTCAAGAAAGATCTTGTGAGAGGATTGCCAAACACAGTATTTGCTCCTGATGGTCTTTGTGATTCATGTCAGAAAGCCAAACAAAGAAAATCTTCATTCAAGAGCAAGACTGATTCATCAATTCTTGCGCCTTATCATCTTATACATGTTGATCTATTTGGTCCAGTAAATGTCATGTCTATTGCAAAGAAGAAGTATGCGTTGGTCATAGTGGATGAGTTCACCAGATACACATGGGTGTATTTCTTGCACACAAAAAGTGAAACTGCATCTATCTTGATTGATCATGTCAAACAGCTGGATAAAATGGTCAAAGATTCTGTGAAAATTTTAAGGAGTGATAATGGCACTGAGTTCAAGAATTTGATAATGGAAGAGTTCTGCAAAAGCCATGGAATAAAGCAGGAATTTTCTGCTCCTGGAACTCCACAGCAAAATGGAGTTGTTGAAAGGAAGAATAGAACTCTCATTGAAGCTGCACGTACAATGCTTGAAGAAGCAAAGCTTCCAACCTATTTCTGGGCTAAAGCTGTGCAGACTGCTTGTTTTACTCAAAATGCAACACTCATTAACAAGCATGGAAAAACACCATATGAGATGGTGAAGAAAAAGAAGCCAAATCTGAAATATTTTCATGTATTTGGATGCAAGTGTTTTGTTCTCAAGACTCATCCTGAACAGCTATCAAAGTTTGATCTAAAAGCTGATGAAGGAATCTTTGTTGGATATCCACTTTCCACAAAAGCCTTCAGAGTCTATAATTTGAGAACAAAAGTGGTCATGGAATCTATCAATGTCTCTTTTGATGACAAGAAGACCACTGGTCTTAAAGATTTCATTGACCATGATCTGCTGAGATTTGAAAATGAAGACTCATATTCTGATACTGAAAATCCTGACAGTCTAAGTCCTGATACTGCAAACTCTGATGGATTAAACTCTGATGTTATTGAAACTGTGATGACTACGTTAAAGGAAGATGCACCTATGCAGGGGGAGCATACTCAAGATCCTACCACATCTCAAGAAACATCCGAACATGCATCTGGCTCTTCAAGTTCTGATTCGTCAAGTTCTGATAAGCCAAGTTCTGATAGTGCTGAAAATCTAAATACTGAAGAATCCAACTCAGAGAGCATAGTTTCATGGGGAGCATCAGAAAATGAAAATGAAGATAGCATGGATCATGGGGGAGCATCCAGTTCTAGAGAAAACCTTCCATCTGCAAGGAAGTGGACAAAATCACATACACCTGATTTGATAATTGGAAATCCTGATACAGGTGTCAGAACTAGAACAGGTACTTCAAATGAGTGTCTTTACAATTCTTTTCTCTCTCAGACTGAGCCAAAGAAAGTGGAAGAAGCTCTTCAAGATGCTGATTGGGTGCAAGCAATGCAGGAAGAGTTGAATGAATTTGAAAGAAACAAAGTCTGGACCCTAGTACCAAGACCAAAGAATAGATCTGTTGTTGGTACAACGTGGGTATTCAGAAACAAAACTGACAGTGATGGCATAATTACAAGGAATAAGGCAAGGCTGGTTGCAAAATGATATTCTCAACAGGAGGGAATTGATTATGATGAAACATTTGCACCAGTTGCTAGGTTAGAAGCCATAAGGATATTTTTGGCTTATGCTGCTCACAAAAAGTTTACTGTCTTTCAAATGGATGTGAAAAGTGCTTTTCTCAATGGAGAATTGGAGGAAGAAGTATATGTTGAACAACCTCCAGGTTTTGTAGATACCAAACATCCAGACTATATCTACAGACTTGACAAAGCACTTTATGGACTTAAGCAAGCTCCTAGAGCATGGTATGAGACTTTAGCTCAGTTTCTTCTGGAAAGTGGATTCAACAGAGGGACAATAGACAAAACACTGTTCTACCTCAACCATGGAAAGGACTTACTTCTGGTCCAGATTTATGTTGATGATATCATTTTTTGATCTATAAATGACAAACTTTGCAAGAAGTTTGCCAAACTAATGCAGTCAAGATATCAGATGAGTATGATGGGGGAACTTAGCTATTTTCTGGGCCTTCAAGTCAAGCAGAATGAGGAAGGCACTTTTATTTGTCAAACCAAGTACACCAGAAACTTGCTAAAGAAATTTGGAATGCAAGATTGTTCAAGTGCATCCACTCCAATGGCCACTGCAACAAAACTGGATAAGGATACCGGTAAATCAGTAGATATTACTGACTACAGAGGTATGATTGGCTCTCTACTCTATCTAACTGCTAGTAGACCTGATATCATGTATGCTACCTATCTTTGTGCAAGATTTCAAGCAGATCCAAGAGAACCTCACTTAACAGCTGTAAAAAAAATCTTTAAGTATCTTAAAGGGACAGCTGCTCTGGGATTATGGTATCCTAGAGAATCAGATTTTAAACTAATAGGTTACTCAGATGCAGATTTTGCAGGTTGCAAAATTGACAGGAAAAGCACAAGTGGAAGCTGCCAATTTCTTGGAGGCAGATTGGTTTCTTGGTACAGCAAGAAACAAAAGTCAATTTCCACATTAACTGTAGAAGCAGAGTATATTGTTGCAGGAAGCTGTTGTGCACAGATTCTTTGGATGAAGAATCAGTTACTGGATTATGGGTTAACATATTTCAAAATCCCTATTTACTGTGATAATCAAAGTGCTATTGCTATGACAGGTAATCCAGTTCAACACTCAATGACAAAGCACATCAGCATCAGGTACCACTTCATCAGGGAACATGTGGATGAAGGTACAGTGGAATTGCATTTTGTTCCCACAGATCAACAGTTGGCAGATATCTTCACAAAACCATTATGTGAAGCTACTTTTACAAGATTGGTAAATGAACTTGGAATGGTTTCAGGTTCTTTCTCTAAATCTGCTTAGACTTGTTCTGTGTTATCAGACTTTATGCTCAGTATTTACAGAATTAATCTCATTGTGTATTCTGTGCTTAATTGATAAATGTCTTTAAGTACTGACTGTTGTCTGATATATGTTTCTAAACTCTGATAAGTGATATGTCTGTTCTAGTACCTATTCAATCCTATGAGGATAACTGTGCTAGATACTGACCTAGTAGTCTTCAATAAACAAATGATTCCATGGAAGAAGTAATTATTTCAGTGGAAATCTTATGACACTAGCAAATTCTGATAAATGAGCTTAGTTAAGTTTACTTTGTATATCTTATTACTAAGTCACAAATTAGAATAATGCTACTCATCTGTTAAGTTCTGATACTAGTAAAATTGCTGAATGTACTAAGTGCTGAAAGACCTCTCTTATCAAAAGAAAAAGCAAAAAGATCAAAGATTAAAATCAGGTACTCCTTTGAGATCTAGAGTAAAAATGTGGAAGGGACGACCCAAGTGCATTGCTGGTATTAAGTAAATATGCATCAGAAAAGCAAAATATTTTCTTGGTGACTTTTCACACTCTATGATTACTGGAGAAATACTATGAAAATAGCATAAATTCTGATAAACAGTCGTGACTCACTTACACTGAGAAGCCACTGTAAAATAGAATTTCAAAAGATGCATAAAATTAGCACAAAACAGTTGAGGTGGACTCAAGCATAAACTCATTCTTCAGTAGGTTTCAGGACAATGACAGATCTTTAGCAAAATTTTAGTTATGCCTTATTTCTAAGATGTACTGAAGTGAATCAGACTTTACTCTTTGTTTGTTTTTAGCTTAATGCACACACTAATCACTCCATCTGAATGATGAAAATTTATGTGGTGGTCTATGTTATTTTAGATAAACAGTCATTGTGTCATTATTGCACAAATTCTGAGGACAAGTTCTAAGTTACATGTTCTGATGATTAAGTTCTGACGTCCATAACTCAGAACTTGTATGAGTATTTACTAAGATGGGCATTCCTTTTTCGAGTTAAGAAATTATGTTCTGATGACTGTTAAGTTCTGGTATAGGTCTAAGTTCCGATTTCTCAGTCTAATCCTTTACTTGACTTATCTGTGAATAAAATTTGATAACAGTCTCAGTTCGAACTCGAATATGTTGAAGTGGAAGATTAATAGTCACTATGATTAGGATTAATGGTATTTGTACTTGAACAGTCCACTGTTTCTTGTGTCTTGTGCGGTCTAGACCATGATTCCTCTTTCCAATGACTGTTATTCTTTTTCAAAGTCTAGGGAGACGAGGTAGAATTAATTCTACCTGTCAGCATTAAATATTTTTGCGTCTCTTGGCATTCTCTTGCCTATATAAGAAACCACTTCACATCAGTCTTTCCATCACATTCTTCTCACACACTTATCCTCCTTCTTCTCTCAAAAACACAATGGTTCGATACAACATGTTTTTGAACAACCAAACCTTCACAATGGAGCTAAGTTGTGCCGATTGGCAGCAGGAGTGGCATGTAACAGCCATTCCTGAGGAGATCTGGGATTCTGTCCCACAGGAGGTGTTAACTCACCTTCTATTCTTCTATATGGATTACCATCGCCATCTGGAGTGATTGGAGGAGGAAAGGCGGGAAGCTATCCGTCAGCAAGAGCGAATCATACGACTCGCCATCTTGTTCGTCGAAGATAGGAAGAGGAAGATGACTTAATCTTGTCTTCTTCCTGTTCTTCTTCACCCTCAGCTTTGTCAGGCTTCTTAGCTAGGACTAAAGCTGTTGATGTTAGGATTAGAAGCTTAGGGAAAATCTTGTATTGATGTAATTTCCATTTCATAAATGTATTGACTTGATATATTAATGAAAATTATTTTTTCTTCAAGATTTTGTCTCTGACTTATTTGATCTTCTGTTGATAAATCCTGATTGATATTCTGATGACCATTTAAATTTTGTTTTTATTTAAGTTCTGATTCTCTGTCAGCACTTATTCATCGAAATTATCTCGGTCATTTTTAACATGATTTATTTTCAGAATGTTAATGTTGCAGTGAAAAATAATTCAATCAGTGCTAACGGGTTAAATTTTGAATTAAAATTGTTTCCCTTAATAAATGGAACAGTTTTTTCCTTGAAACTCGGCAAATGGGTAAGTCATGATTACTATTTTCTCGAGCCCAGTAACTATCCATTATTACTGCATGTCTGACAGGTGTCCAACGGTAATATTTTTTTTATATAAGTACAGCAGAGAGAAGATTTCTTTAATCTTTTTAATTTCTTCATCTTTTATCTCTCTTCTTACTTTTACTCTCTTTCTCCTTCTTTCTCACGTTGGTTTTTCATACAAACATTATCTCAAACACCTAACAGGCATACTTGAATCTCAATATTTTTTCACATGGCACCAAAGGATTTAATCATTCATGGAGTAAAGTTTGTTCCAAACAACTATGCTGCAATTCTTGATCATGCTGAAGCTCCATCTGAATTGCACTTTGTGCAAGATCTTCTTGCACATAGTGAGGTTGGGTACGCCTTAACTCAGCCTGAATTATTTTCAAGTCAACAAGTTCTGAGGTTCTGGAGGACTGGAGTTTTTGATGATGGTGGTAACCGTGGAACTCCCAGTATTATCTTCCAAGTGGGTGATTCATCTTTTGTAGTCACTCCTGGTACAGTACGCAGGGCTTTACATCTTCCAGAGGATTGTACTTTCTCAGTTCCAGAGGACTCAGCCCTTCGGGAGTTAATGGCTGAATTGGGATATGAAAAGAGTCTGACGAAACTTGGACAGTTGAAACGGGCTAATATCAGAAGAGAATGGAGTTTCTTCTTTGATTGCATCACCAAAGCTTTTGGGAACAAATGTTCAAATTTTGATGCTATCCCAATTCTGAGTCAGCACATAGGGTATGCTATTATCCATCAAACTCATTTTGATTTTGCAACTGGAATAATTGGTTTTATTGGGGATAGGATGACAGAGGATCGAGATGTTGTTTATTTTGCTAGATTCTGTCAACTTATTTACACTTACTGTACTGATGAACCTCATTTAGTCAGCACTCAAACCCCACCTTTTAAGGTTGCAAAAAGGTACTTTAATGATCTGGTAAATGCTGATACTAAGAACAAAATGGTTAGATTATTACAGATTCCTATGTCTGTAAAACAGATCCTGGTAAATGCTGATCCTGATACTTATAGATCTGTTTACTCTGATGTCCAACCACCTCCCACCACCCAAAATCCATCAACCTCAGTACCTACCTCTCATTCTACTCAACCTACCCTCAGAACTTATCTCCAATCCTATCTCTCCACTTCACAGACTGCTCAACCTTCTTCTTCAGCACATACTGTGAAGCCTACATCCTCTAAGCCAAAGAGAACAAAGACTGTTCCTCAAACACCTCAAAAGAGGAGGAGATTTACTTTGAGAGATGAATCAGATTCTGAGGAACAGATTCCTTCTTCAGAACCTGTGGTGGTTGAAGCTGAGAAAGCAACTTCTCAGAAGGATTCTAAAATTGGGGGTTCTAGGCTTCTCAAGAGGCTTAGACGTATGATAGTTCCTGAAACTCCAAAGGAATCCAAATCAACAAGGAAGTACAAGAAACAGAGGGCACAAAGGCCAGTTTCAGATGATGAGGAGGAAGCAGCTAAGGAAGGGGATCAGGAATCTCTGATCTCACAAGGCAAGGAATTTGCTCCAGTCACTTCTTCTCCATCAACTCCATCTCAGGAAGCTGTATCTGACAAGGCTAACTCACCATCTGTGTCTCTTGTTGATCCAGGCACAAGTGCTGAAATTGATATTCAGAACTTGGTTGTGCCTGCAATTCTTTTCTTAGAAGCTCCAACAGCAAATAATCCTTCCACAACACCTGTTACTGATGCTGTTCAAACTCCAGAGTTATCAACAACACCTTCTCTGCATCAAGATGCTGATGATCAGATTTTAGGTGAGCATCAGGATATGGCTGTTGATCAGAACTTAGTATCAGATCAGCAATTAGAGGATGCTGAAGCCTCCATTGCTACTCATACTGTTGTCTTATCAGAAGATACTGATTCTTTAAGTTCTGATGCTGCAAATGTTGGAGATACTGGTGAAGCTGCTACAACTGTAGATGCTGATGAAGCAGGTCCTTCAGGACATACTCCTTAACCGACTCTTCCTAAGTCTGAACTGGTAAAGGAGTTTGTTATCAGGGATGCACCAGTGCCTTGGAGTGAAACTCCTGCAGGTCAGGAGTGGACTAAGGAATGGAACTCAGTTTCATGTGTTTCAAATGCTTTACATCTTGCTGAGTGATAACTGGATTTTATATTCACTTGGAATGCTTTATTACAAGCTTAAATTGGTGTTTTGGACTCAAGTTGTTGGTATTTTGATGTGTTTTTGTGTTATTGCATTTCAGGTATTAGTTAAATGAAGAAAAGAGCTTTTAAAGGAAATATGATGAAAAGTGATCAGAATTGGAAGCCAAGGCCATTGTCAAGTTGTAGAGAATCTCAATAGCTTCGCGTGGGCAGTTGAATCGCCTAATTCTGACGAGTAGAACTCAAGTTATGGCCAAAACAAGGTTCATCAGAATATTTTTCCCAGTCAGTAGCTGAGTGCCCGCTCAGCAGAGCTGAGCGCCCGCTCAGGAGAGCTGAGCGGCCGCTCAGGGCGCGGCTGGTCGCTGATTTCGCTGAAAAAGCCTTTTTTGAGTAGAATTTGACGATTTTAAGGGTCCAGGTCCACTAGGGGCGTATATATACTTAAAAAAAAGGGTTTTCATCATCCGGGAAGATTGGGATACCAAGGAGAAGACCTAGAAGCACATAACAACTCCGAAAAAGAAGATCTTGTTTTTAACTTGTGATTCTTTGAATTAGTTGTAACTTTGGATGCTCGTTTTCGTTCTTGTTGAACCTAGATCTCGTTTATTCGTACTTTGATTATTATTTAGTTTATTAAGACCTTGTTTATACCATGCTTTCATTGGAACCCATGGTGACGATGAGTTCGATTATGGGTTAATCGTTGTCATGGGATTTTAGCGGATTTACTTATTGTAACACCCCCAGATCCGGGGTCGGGGATCCGGGTCGTCACGAGTTCCACTTCCCTTAACAACACCCAATCTCATTAAACAATCAACTACTCTTTACTGTGACCCCGCAATATACACACACACACCACAAGTTATAGTCTCAGAGATGAATATCCAAAAATAATCACAAGTCGTTTTATTCCACAATTAAGTCAATACACCTTAAAAAGGTTTCTGAATAAATTTACATTTCTTTGCCATTATTACAATTCATAATATACATAAGTCTAGTACATTACTAGTTGAAAACTTAGCCTATTGGTAATTTCTATCTCAGCTACAGCGGCCTGAACGCTTCCGGAAAGCTGCGGAACGTTTCCTATCCGCTTGTGAATTGGGAGCTTGGTCCTGTTCATCTTATCTATCTGATGTTGTGTGATGAAAGAAGAAAGCAAGGGTGAGCAGCAAGCCCACCAAAATAATATGTATAATGATTAACAATATATGAGCCTACTCATAATACTCATGAAAGTCTTGGTCAAAAGAAATGAACCAAGTTTGATATCTTAATGCGATGAAGTCGCAAAATATTCAGTATATATACATATATACTTTTCAAAATATTGGAAGTCCTCTTCCATGCATAATATGCACAAAGTCCCAGTGTATAACTGTATAAAAAATATCATTGCAAGGTGATCTCATATATCTAACCTTGTCTCAACGTTTTTCTGAAAATCTTTGTCATTCATAAGACAATTATTAATTAGATATAAGTTTAAAAGATGAAGTTACAAGATACCCCAATATACTTATATCTTTCCCAAATACTACTTGAACTACCACCGTTCAAGTTATAAATTAGCTTCAAAAGTTCATCACATAGATGAGACTACAAGATAATACTTGAACAGATTCAACCTTTAAAATATCATCAAAATAAAATGAAGTTATGAGATACTTCATTTGATGCGAACATCATTTTGAAAACTTGACCCTGCCAACACTCAACAATCGCCCAACCGTAGCCTTTCTATCGAAGTGCTCTGGGTAGTGTTGCAGAAATATCCAATTGGATGATGAACTCATTACGGGAGTTTGCCGCGCCAGGAAGACCACTTACGATGATCAGTCGTAGTAGTGCAACCCCACCATTTTCTACATGTAGAGGAGAACCTGTCGGATTTACTTGTCAACCGAACACTGAACTCCTAAGGAATGGACCGCCTTAGCGGAACTTCCAGGCCATTTGGGCCAATTTAATGAAGTAAATCAGTCCCCAGAATATTTAGAAAATGTCTGAATATTATTATTTAAATAATATTCCCATAAAAAAATAATCTTTATAAAATAATTGAAGTAGAAGTATTAAAACTTATACTTGAAATGAATAGCAAATAATCAAAGATATACTTATACGAAAGTAATATCTTTATTTGAATAATCAAAAATAAGTTTGATTATCGACACCTTATTCTTTAATAAAATAAAGAATATATCTCAGCAAATAATCGGAGTCATAGATCCTCAAATGAATATTCAAATAATATTCAATAAATGAAATAAGCTGAGTCATAATACCTCGAATGAATATTATAAATAATATTCATTAAATAAAATAAAGGAGTCATACATCCTCAAATGAATGTCCAAGTAATATCCAATAAATAATGTAAAGGAGTCATACGCCTTCGAATAATATTCGAAATAATATTCAATAATAAAATAAAGTTAAAGTTATCGAATAAACCTTATTTGATTAATAGTTTTAAAAACTATATCCATATATATATATATATAAATATATATATATATAATATACTCGGGAACATCGACTCCCGGTTTAGAAATATGTTCACCTTTTATCCCCTATACTAAGGGTATACGCAACTACTTGCTTATTTCTAGCATAGGTATTATGCAACTATAAGCATTGAAATCAACAGATAGATAACCAGATTACGAAACAGACATGCATATATACCATATTAGCATGCTCCAATATATCGCAAAATTTGCTAATAACAATCATGCAATATCACAAGATAATGCATATACATATATTTACATCACAACAACAGTATAACGGGTAGAAAACTTGCCTGAGCGACTGGGGGTTACGAATGGCTCGGGACGAGTCTGGTAACCTATAAACAACAAGTAAGTTGGAATTAAACCAAAGTCATTTGTACATCTATACTCTAACCAACTCAGACTCTAACGCTCGTTTTGCGCTCACTGATTTGCTTAAGTCACTCGGGTACCCTCGGCTCCACCATTTTTAATAATTTAACCTTTACGAGTTTTAAAGCGATTCCTTCGCGAGTGTCTTACCAACTGCCTAACACACTTACCATAAATGTTTCATACATTAATTAACCCTTTTTGGTCTTTAACCTATGTTTCAAAGTAAGGCGAGGGAAAAAGTTTCGTTCGCGAAACGCCGTTACTTGAAACGGTCGTTTCTCCTAAACCGTGCATCGGAATCGAACGAACTACATATCAAAACGAAGCTCGTAACATGAGCTATGTAAACATGGCAGTGGTCATAATCTAGCAGGGGGTTCTCGGGTCCTAATGCTATGCACAAAAACAGTCCAAAGAAAATCGGACGTTACGACGGCTATGTTTACGCGATTTCCCAATTTTAACCATTCAAAACCAACCACAAACCAACCTCAAATCCAACATACAACCAACATCCATCCTCATCACATCATAACAACCCTAACCAATTCAATTTAATCATCATACTTATGCCTAAACTTAACTTTAATCATACTTAAGTTCTTTTAATCAAAACCATAACATTTACCATTCCATTTCACTACCATTCCAAATCCCAAACTCTAAATCACAACAACAAGCTACAATATCATCCTACTAATAAAAATCATCTTATAATATATAGGAATCTAGGGTTTGGAGATGGTATACCTTCCTTGAAGTGGTGGGATGAGCTAGGAAGCCTTAAGAAGCTTTGAGAAGTCTTAGGAAATCTTGGATCTTCAAGAAAAACAATAAAACTTCAAGTTAAAAAACTTGAAAACACTATTCATAGTCTTCTTCTTTGATTAAATGAAGAAGATTGAGAAGGAATTGATGGCTTAAACTCATGGTATAGCCCTAACTAAGCATGAAGATGATTAGGGAATTTACTCACCAATTTAGGAAGCTTGGATCTTGAATTTTTGAAAATTCTTGCCTTATGAATAGTAAAAAGCTGAGAGCTTCAAGAACAAAGCCTTGGTTGCTTTTTGATTTTTGATGAAATGATTTTTGCTTGGCTTGGTTGCTTGGTTTTTGTGCTTGCTTTAGTCAATTACCTTTTTGCCCTTGAATTTGTGTGGTTACAAAGCCACCACACCTCCTTCCTTCCCATGTCATGCCTATGTCATCCTCATGATGTCATCCTCCCTTCCTTGTCCTCTTTCTATTGGTTGGATGACATCATTCCCACTAATCCCTTTGATTAACTTCCTAATCGTTTGCCTAATGACCGCTGATCTGTTATACGGTTCGCTTAACTTTCGTTCTCGTTTATCGTTTGAAGGATCATACCCGGGATCTTTTTACCTAGGTTCCCTTAACCTTTCTCAATACATTATATTCCTTTTTATGATCCTCTATTATAATCCTTTAATTTAAATCCTTTTTATCCTGTTACCTTATACTCAATTCTCTCCGTATCTTGTGGATTTCCGGGAAAAACCAAAGTGTTCGGAATTGGATTCTGACGATCTTTACATACACTTATATACTTCATAGAGTACTAATAATATCCCAGAATATCCATAACAGAACCCCTACATAGTGTGGCGTGAAAAGTTTTCTCATTCAGCTAAAACACTATTCACAAGGGTTACAAAAAGTTGAAAATTTTGGGGTTATTACAGTCTCCCCTCCTTAAAAGGATTCCGTCCCGGAATCAAACAGAAAACAAATGGGGGTACTTTTCTAGCATTATGCTCTCTAGTTCCCAAGTTGATTCTTCCACATTATGATTCTGCCATAGTACTCTGACTAGCTTGATCACTTTGTTCCGAAGCACCTGCTCCTTCTTATCCATAATCCTTACTGGCTTCTCCACGTAAGTTAGATCTGGCTGCATATCCACCTGCTCGTACTCCACTATGTGCCTGGCATCCCGATGATACCTCCTTAGCATTGACACATGGAACACATTATGAACTTGTTGCAAATTAGGGGGTAGGGCTAGCTCGTAAGCTAACTTCCCAAACGTCTTAATATATCCAAGGGTCCAACAAATTGTAGACTTAGCTTTCCTTTCTTTCCGAACCTCATCGATCCTTTCCAAGGGATACCTATATCATTACTAGGTCCCCTATTTCATACTCTTTATCCTTTCGTGTCAAATCAACATACTTATCATATCCATCTTGGGCTACTACCAGCCGTCCTCTGATTAGATCTATCATATCCTTGGTCCTTTGGACTACTGCGGGTCTGAGCATCTTGTGCTCTACAACTTCATCCTAACATAAGGGAGATCGACATTGTCTTCCCTCAAGGATCTCATAAGGCGACATCTCGATAATGACATATGATCTATTGTCGTAAGATAACTCAATTCGAATTAAGTGATCATTCCAAATTCTTTCAAGTCTATTGCACAGACTCTCGTTATTGCTTTTAGCATTAGAGCTTCTGCTTCTCAATACCCATTCTTTTCCAGTTTGTAATCGCTACTACCTTCCGTTCCTAATATTATACTGGTTATACTTTTGCTCGTTAGCGTTCTATAACCTTTTAATAACCACGTCAACCTTAGTATCACGAATGTGTTCCCATTCCGCATACTACCACCACTTTATTACTCCTTTTTCAGTTGTTTCTATTTTCCAAAATTTGATCAATCAAATAGAAGTAAAGGAATTTGTTGAGAGATCACTATGATCATGAACACTTGTTATATTACATAGTTAGTACAGAAGGTGGCCAGCCTTTAGTACTTGACAAGCAATTAAACAATAGCTGGTATCCTACTCGGCTTCTATCACACAGATAGATAGTCATTCGGCAATACCTCCCCTTTTGGAAGGGTTGTTCTTCTCAGCTTACATGAAATGAAAAGAAGAGAAAAGAACGAACTGAAGAGAATTGTATATATGAAAAAAATATACTGCCACAAAATATCTGGCTTGGAACCTACCTCTGAACTATAGAGGTTTGTCATAGGAGAACAAAACATATACGTATTTATATCAGCATCAAGCATTATAGCCTCGTATTTCCCATGCCTAAATATTTTCGCTATCCCGTCCATCATTCTATGGACCCACACTCTTCCTTGAGCTTATACATAATCACCTTTGAAACTCCCTCGACATCGAAAATCGAATCTGGGATCTCATTCTATACATCATCGTTACTAGAATTCTATGCTTGCACCGCAACCTTCCTCGTATAATAATACGACTCTCTATTGATAAGAAAGAATAATTATTCACTAGGTAGATACTCTACTTAATTAGTCTATCAATGATAACTTATACACTACCACGACCCGATTAGTGGTACTCAATCTCAACACCCATTCCAATACAACTCTCACGGTTGTAATCAGCTCATTACTCACAGAATCATTGCTGCCTTACTATGGTCCACCACTGACCTACTGTAGTCATTCATTTTCCATGAAGTCTTAATAGCTAACCATACGGAGTCTATCCATGTCGTATCAAATCATTCTAAGAAGGTAACATAATCACCACTCCTGATTCATGAAGAACACTCCTGATCCAGACATACATACATGACATGAAGCAAATAAAAGTGCAGAAGAGTTTCAATCGAAGCAACGATAGCAGGTTAATACCATTCTTAATCATACGCCCTAAATAGAAGAATTAACTCAAGGGTTCATCTAGTCCTTTTTGAAACATGGTTCTAGCTTATCTCAAGATAGGACCTTATAAGATAGATAGCCCGTTCATGGCGATTACACGAATTAAACCTTTACCAACTACTATTACGGTTGGGTATTGCACAGTCATCAGGAGGAATGTCAATCTTCCAAACCATAATATAACCTTCACAGTTTTAACCATCATCACTGTATTCTTTTGGCACAAGCGCCTATAATTATCCTCTTACCTTTAAAGTGTCGGCCACCTCTTTAGCCTTTCCTGATAGTAAAATTTCCTTACAGTCAATGTCATTTTAACCACCTCCAAATATATTTTCTACCTTATTTCAATCACAGCTTATGTGAAGATGTTTTCCTTAAAATCTGATGAGTAAAAAAAAATCACCATTTTTCCATAAGTTATTGCCTCAGTCTTTAGAGGTTAATCACTGTCATGACTGACGCTCAATCATAATTAGAACATCTTTTATCTTAAGTCCTAATTGCCCTGAACAATTTCGACCATTACTGGTTCGATCCATACTTTCTCGTGGTTTAGCACGTGCCTCACTTGGCAACATTATAATTACGTCATATTTCCTTTATCAACATTTCTATTCTTGAGAATTTTGAATATTACCTTTTTCCTTGTAAAACCTCTAAGGTTATCCTTCAATCGTTCCTCCTGTATTCCCTAGATACAGGGCATATCACAATACCATTTACTAATACTAGAACCATTGTCTATATTCTTCTGAAAAATTTCTCCACTGATTCTTAAAGGTTGTTGTTACCTTAACCCTTTCCCAATCATACTGTCAAAACTCATACTGTCCCTATTAAGGGTGACATGCCAACCTTTATGCAGTCCCCTAGGATTCATTTTAAGTTACCAATGTTCTATCCTTAATTCCACCTTTAAAAGGTACCTGCGTCCTTCCATGGATAAATCAAGTCATATATCCTTGATAGATTATCTTATTCATCATTCCCACCTCGATAGTCTATACCTAACTTCATAATAGCATCCTTATTCAAATTGAGGTCAATCCATATGGCCTCCAAAAGATAACAATGGTCATCCGCTTTTCTTTTCTGATTTGGTAATGATAACATGGATGTTCTGGAAGATATTGGTCATGTTCAACGTGAACTTCTTCTTAATAATTCCTTATTTACTTTTGTTGTTTATCTCAACAGTCACCTCAATGTTGGGATACCTCCCATACCTGGCGTTTCCCTTTCTGGGTATCGAGCCACCGGTCTTACATTTCACATTATTGAAGGTCACTTCCTTCATCCAATTTTTCCTGATTTCTTACTTTCTTGTCTCCTCAGTCTAAATATTTCTTCCTACTCCCCATAATTGGAGTCATCTTTTAATTTAAAATCTTCATTTTCCACTTTATTATATTCCGGGTTCTTTAAATTTTAATTGCAACCTCCCTGATTATTACGTTCCAGGTTTGCCCTTAATCTTTTTCCTTGTGGGGGCATATTACTTGGAAAATTTTGAGAATCTCCGGATATTTGTCTTACTTACTTTGCTTAAGTCTTCCCCTTCGTTTAGTCCTTGCACGATTGTAAATCATGAATTCTTAAGTTCGATAAACTTCATGACACTCTCTTAAGTGTTAATAGAGCAATTAACAATGTGATTTATCACAAACAAACTGACCTGAACTGAAATTAACGAATATATACATAACCATTTGTTCGAGGGTACAACAACTGAACATATTACAGAGGGTTACATCATTTGAACTTATCGCTCCTATCCCAAAAGTACTACCGTAGATAGTCATCTCATCATTAAAACTAATCATTCATCACTTAGGCTAATCCTCCAAAAGCGGTGCTACATGAAACCCTTGTTTGATTGCTCTGGCTCTACACACTACCATGGATTAAGAGATGCGAGCACGCACGACATCCCTAACCTGCTCCATCACAGAGGTGATGAGGTCTAAGATAGTCGCAAGTAGAGCCGGATCGACCTGACCCTCAAGATGGCCTCTAGCTGTAACACGGGTGGTAGCCTCAATCCTTTCCATGCTATACGCTAATCCTGCCGGAAGTATCCCGCCCTCAATCCTTGGTGCAGTAAGTCGATCCAACAGATCACTCCTAACATTACGGGCCTCAGACAGGCCACCCAAAGTCATATAATAATTGGCGATAAGAGAAGCCTGAGTGGTAGCATCTAGCAGTCCATGGGGTGCGGGTGGTGCAGACCCAGGAGATCCAAAGGGATAACCAAGCACGGTATCAGGTGACAATGGTTCAGGGGATAAAGGTGGCATTTCCTCAGTATGTGCTGGGCTCTGTACAGGGGATGGGACAGGAATTGGTGGAACCTCATGGATGTCTACAGGAGCCTCTGGAAGAGGGTCTGATACTGGTATAATTGGGGTCGTGGAAGGCCCCACTCCTTCTGCCCTCATTAACCTTTGTGCCCTTGGTAACTCTTCATCCTCTAGGGCCACCCTCGCGGCCATTCTTGCTCTGGTAGTCGCCCTGACTATGGTCATCAGTTCCTCAGCGGTCCTCTCTTCATTCTCATCAGGATCCTCCATGAGATCCTCCTCAGCCACAATCCTTTCCGGAATAACATCCTCAACCGCAACATTCTCTATCTGAACCTCATCCGGTCCCTCATTAGGGTACTCCATCGGATTCACAATTTGATCTCCAACTTGTAATAAAACATCCTCATGTTGATGCTCCTGAACCTCAAGGTTCGGTGCTCCGCTGCCCTATACGAGAACGAACTACGTTACTATCACGATACTTATAAGGGTTCCCGTAAGGGTTTTATCTGTCAGTGCTACATTAGGTAGCCCGACTATGAACTTGGCAAGAGTTCTTATTATCTTAGTGAACTTATTATCTTAACGTCCCATCATCTCTGAGGTTTATAACGTTTAGCTCTGATACCATTTCTGTAACACCCCCAGATCCGGGGTCGGGGATCCGGGTCGTCACGAGTTCCACTTCCCTTAACAACACCCAATCTCATTAAACAATCAACTACTCTTTACTGTGACCCCGCAATATACACACACACCCCACAAGTTATAGTCTCAGAGATGAATATCCAAAAATAATCACAAGTCGTTTTATTCCACAATTAAGTCAATACACCTTAAAAAGGTTTCTGAATAAATTTACATTTCTTTGCCATTATTAAAATTCATAATATACATAAGTCTAGTACATTACTAGTTGAAAACTTAGCCTATTGGTAATTTCTACCTCAGCTACAGCGGCCTGAACGCTTCCGGAAAGCTGCGGAACGTTTCCTATCCGCTTGCGAATTGGGAGCTTGGTCCTGTTCATCTTATCTATCTGATGTTGTGTGATGAAAGAAGAAAGCAAGGGTGAGCAGCAAGCCCACCAAAATAATATGTATAATGATTAACAATATATGAGCCTACTCATAATACTCATGAAAGTCTTGGTCAAAAGAAATGAACCAAGTTTGATATCTTAATGCGATGAAGTCGCAAAATATTCAGTATATATACATATATACTTTTCAAAATATTGGAAGTCCTCTTCCATGCATAATATGCACAAAGTCCCAGTGTATAACTGTATAAAAAATATCATTGCAAGGTGATCTCATATATCTAACCTTGTCTCAACGTTTTTCTGAAAATCTTTGTCATTCATAAGACAATTATTAATTAGATATAAGTTTAAAAGATGAAGTTACAAGATACCCCAATATACTTATATCTTTCCCAAATACTACTTGAACTACCACCGTTCAAGTTATAAATTAGCTTCAAAAGTTCATCACATAGATGAGACTACAAGATAATACTTGAACAGATTCAACCTTTAAAATATCATCAAAATAAAATGAAGTTATGAGATACTTCATTTGATGCGAACATCATTTTGAAAACTTGACCCTGCCAACACTCAACAATCGCCCAACCGTAGCCTTTCTATCGAAGTGCTCTGGGTAGTGTTGCAGAAATATCCAATTGGATGATGAACTCATTACGGGAGTTTGCCGCGCCAGGAAGACCACTTACGATGATCAGTCGTAGTAGTGCAACCCCACCATTTTCTACATGTAGAGGAGAACCTGTCGGATTTACTTGTCAACCGAACACTGAACTCCTAAGGAATGGACCGCCTTAGCGGAACTTCCAGGCCATTTGGGCCAATATAATAAGGCTGGGCCGGCGCTACTCGGCCACTTACGCCACTCCTAGTTCAGATGAAATCCATGACTCTGAAACGTAAAGCTCGTTTCCCCCTTTCCCCAAGTAGAAACTTGTTGATACGGCTCCACCAAGAAGTCGTACCTAGTTGGAAAGGAAAACTCACCGATATTTCCCAGGCGATGCCTGTTAATGGATTAACTTGTTCCAAGAATTTTACTTCCCGAATATTGGGTAAGTAATCAAAAACTCTTTTACCAAGACAGCAACCTTGTTGTGAATATAAAACACACCACCGAGCCGGATCCCCCAGGTTATGAGCGAGTATTTAAATCCCCTTTTTAAAAGGAAGATCTTAAATATAAAAATAGTTTTGGGATCCGCTCTAACTTTTGAAAATCATTTTAAAGACTCGAAAACACTTTAAAGAGTGTTTGGAGTAAAACTGATTTAATGAAGTAAATCAGTCCCCAGAATATTTAGAAAATGTCTGAATATTATTATTTAAATAATATTCCCATAAAAAAATAATCTTTATAAAATAATTGAAGTAGAAGTATTAAAACTTATACTTGAAATGAATAGCAAATAATCAAAGATATACTTATACGAAAGTAATATCTTTATTTGAATAATCAAAAATAAGTTTGATTATCGACACCTTATTCTTTAATAAAATAAAGAATATATCTCAGCAAATAATCGGAGTCATAGATCCTCAAATGAATATTCAAATAATATTCAATAAATGAAATAAGCTGAGTCATAATACCTCGAATGAATATTATAAATAATATTCATTAAATAAAATAAAGGAGTCATACATCCTCAAATGAATGTCCAAGTAATATCCAATAAATAATGTAAAGGAGTCATACGCCTTCGAATAATATTCGAAATAATATTCAATAATAAAATAAAGTTAAAGTTACCGAATAAACCTTATTCGATTAATAGTTTTAAAAACTATATCCATATATATATATATAAATATATATATATATATATAATATACTCGGGAACATCGACTCCCGGTTTAGAAATATGTTCACCTTTTATCCCCTATACTAAGGGTATACGCAACTACTTGCTTATTTCTAGCATAGGTATTATGCAACTATAAGCATTGAAATCAACAGATAGATAACCAGATTACGAAACAGACATGCATATATACCATATTAGCATGCTCCAATATATCGCAAAATTTGCTAATAACAATCATGCAATATCACAAGATAATGCATATACATATATTTACATCACAACAACAGTATAACGGGTAGAAAACTTGCCTGAGCGACTGGGGGTTACGAATGGCTCGGGACGAGTCTGGTAACCTATAAACAACAAGTAAGTTGGAATTAAACCAAAGTCATTTGTACATCTATACTCTAACCAACTCAGACTCTAACGCTCGTTTTGCGCTCACTGATTTGCTTAAGTCACTCGGGTACCCTCGGCTCCACCATTTTTAATAATTTAACCTTTACGAGTTTTAAAGCGATTCCTTCGCGAGTGTCTTACCAACTGCCTAACACACTTACCATAAATGTTTCATACATTAATTAACCCTTTTTGGTCTTTAACCTATGTTTCAAAGTAAGGCGAGGGAAAAAGTTTCGTTCGCGAAACGCCGTTACTTGAAACGGTCGTTTCTCCTAAACCGTGCATCGGAATCGAACGAACTACATATCAAAACGAAGCTCGTAACATGAGCTATGTAAACATGGCAGTGGTCATAATCTAGCAGGGGGTTCTCGGGTCCTAATGCTATGCACAAAAACAGTCCAAAGAAAATCGGACGTTACGACGGCTATGTTTACGCGATTTCCCAATTTTAACCATTCAAAACCAACCACAAACCAACCTCAAATCCAACATACAACCAACATCCATCCTCATCACATCATAACAACCCCAACCAATTCAATTTAATCATCATACTTATGCCTAAACTTAACTTTAATCATACTTAAGTTCTTTTAATCAAAACCATAACATTTACCATTCCATTTCACTACCATTCCAAATCCCAAACTCTAAATCACAACAACAAGCTACAATATCATCCTACTAATAAAATTCATCTTATAATATATAGGAATCTAGGGTTTGGAGATGGTATACCTTCCTTGAAGTGGTGGGATGAGCTAGGAAGCCTTAAGAAGCTTTGAGAAGTCTTAGGAAAGCTTGGATCTTCAAGAAAAACAATAAAACTTCAAGTTAAAAAACTTGAAAACACTATTCATAGTCTTCTTCTTTGATTAAATGAAGAAAATTGAGAAGGAATTGATGGCTTAAACTCATGGTATAGCCCTAACTAAGCATGAAGATGATTAGGGAATTTACTCACCAATTTAGGAAGCTTGGATCTTGAATTTTTGAAAATTCTTGCCTTATGAATAGTAAAAAGCCGAGAGCTTCAAGAACAAAGCCTTGGTTGCTTTTTGATTTTTGATGAAATGATTTTTGCTTGGCTTGGTTGCTTGGTTTTTGTGCTTGCTTTAGTCAATTACCTTTTTGCCCTTGAATTTGTGTGGTTACAAAGCCACCACACCTCCTTCCTTCCCATGTCATGCCTATGTCATCCTCATGATGTCATCCTCCCTTCCTTGTCCTCTTTCTATTGGTTGGATGACATCATTCCCACTAATCCCTTTGATTAACTTCCTAATCGTTTGCCTAATGACCGCTGATCTGTTATACGGTTCGCTTAACTTTCGTTCTCGTTTATCGTTTGAAGGATCATACCCGGGATCTTTTTACCTAGGTTCCATTAACCTTTCTCAATACATTATATTCCTTTTTATGATCCTCTATTATAATCCTTTAATTTAAATCCTTTTTATCCTGTTACCTTATACTCAATTCTCTCCGTATCTTGTGGATTTCCGGGAAAAACCAAAGTGTTCGGAATTGGATTCTGACGATCTTTACATACACTTATATACTTCATAGAGTACTAATAATATCCCAGAATATCCATAACAGAACCCCTACATAGTGTGGCGTGAAAAGTTTTCTCATTCAGCTAAAACACTATTCACAAGGGTTACAAAAAGTTGAAAATTTTGGGGTTATTACACTTATGGATTTCAATAATTAATTGTTTCGATATCTTGGTGTGTGGTGATTGATTGATATCCTAGTATTGGTTGTGCTTATTCGTCTTATGTGCGTAGCTAACATATAAGATATCTGTTAATCTCTATTGAAGCGACAGTGAATATAGAGGTTTAGAACTTGCCATGCTAGCATAGGTTCATGTATTGTATGCATGATTCGTAGGTAACTCTAACCGTTTTACTTGCCCTATGTAATCAAGATAGATAACTTGTTCTTAAACCGTTATATTGTCAAATTCTATAGACATATAGGGTCTCAATATAATTGGTGCCTATTCAGCTTCTATCTCTTTTGTGGATGTTTGGTAGAATGGTACTCGTGCAACGAAAGTTGGCGTTTATCAATTTCGTGTTATCTGATTAGTGTTCTCACCATCACATGCTAAGGTTAAGAACAATAAGGCTATTGAATGAAGTATTTAATGAAGTTAGGATCCCATGTTTGTCATATATAGTAATTCAACTTCAATTCTCTTAATTAATGTTATTTAGTATAATCTCTTAGTTTAATAAAAACCCAATTTGTTATTTGTCTTAGCATTGAGCGATAACCATACATTGTTGCATAGGTGCATAAATTGAACCTAACCTAAACCAGTCTCTATGGGAACGAATCTGATTTATATCTTATACTACTTGCGAACGCGTATACTTGCGTGAATATTAGCGCATGTTTTCGCCCTAACAAGTTTTTGGCGCCGCTGCCGGGGAACTCGGTGTTAATTTTTAGTTTATGTGCTTGTCATCAGTGGTCGTTAACGTTCACTGAATCGGATTCTTTTACTTTCACAGTTTATTTGTTTGTGTTTCAGGTACTCATTACAATGGGAGATCCAGCAGCACGAACGAAAGCCTTGATGGATTTTTCTCAACCCAAGATCAATGACATTCAATCTAGTATTGTCCGGCCAGCTATCACAGCTAATACCTTTGAGATCAAGCCTGGCATAATTCAATGGGTACAGACTTCAGTCCAGTTTGGGGGTTCTCCAACGGAAGATCCCAATACACACATTAGGGATTTCATTGAAATATGTGACACCTTCAAGTTCAACAGTGTTTCTGAAGATGCTGTGAAGCTGAGACTGTTCCCATTCTCTCTGAGGGACAAGGCTAAGAGCTGGTTACACTCTCTACCAGCTGGTTCGATTACTACTTGGGAGGATCTTGCTCAGAAATTCCTTACTAAATTCTTCCCTATGGCGAAGACAGCTGCAATCAGAAACGCTATTACTCAATTTGCGCAGCAAACGGGAGAATCGCTAAGTGAAGCTTGGGAGCGCTACAAGGAGATGCTTAGGAAGTGTCCTCATCATGGAATTCCTGATTGGATGATCATCACTTGTTTTTACAATGGGTTGGGAGCACAGTCCAGACCCATGCTCGATGCAGCATCAGGCGGAGCATTATGGGCAAAGAGCTATAAGGAAGCTTATGATCTAATTGAACTAATGGCTGCTAATGAATATCAATATCCAACCCAGAGATATCCACAGGGCAAGGTAGCAGGAGTACTTGAGGTGGATACAGCTACGGCTATCACTGCTCAACTAAAGGCGTTGTCTATGAAGATCGATTCTCTGGCTAACTATGGTGTTAAGTAGATAATTAGTGTTTGTGAGCTGTGTGCAGGTCCGCATGCGACAGAGCAATGCGCTATATCTAGCGACTCAGCTCAGTTTGTGAGCAACTTTCAGAGATCGCAACAACCAGTTCCAGACACTTATCATCCTGACAACTGGAATCATCCTAACTTCAGCTGGAGCAACAATCAGAATGTGATGCAATAGCCGTTCCAGCCGTTTGGAAATAAGCTGTTCAATTCTCTTGGTTTTCAGCAACAACTCCAACTTCAACAACAAACTCATGATGCAGGTCTATCTTCGAATGAAAAATCTGAATTAGAGGAGTTGAGGCTTATGTGCAAAAACCAGGCTCTTATATGCCAAAGCCAAGCTGTTTCTATCAAGACTCTGGAGAACCAAATAGGGCAAATTGCTAATGCCTTATTGAATCGACCACCAGAAACGCTTCCTAGTGATACAAAAGCCAATCCAGGAAAGAGGGAAGTTGAAGAACATGTGAACGCCATCACCTTAAGGTCTGGAAAGGTCGCAAGCCCCCAAATTCAGCAAGACGAAGAGCCTGAAAAATCTCAAGATTCAGAAAATGCAGTTGTGGCTGAAGAAGATGTGCAGAAGGAAGTAGAGGTGGAACCAAGGAAGACTACTGTGGAACACACTCCTCCTGAGGGTAATACAGGGGAGAAACAGATCTATCCTCCACCTCCTTTTCCAAAGAGGCTGTAGAAGAAAAATCCGGATAAGCAGTTTGAGAAGTTTCTGGAGGTGTTCAAGAAACTTCATATCAACATACCTTTCGCTGAAGCTCTTGAACAGATGCCTAGCTATGCGAGGTTTATGAAAGGTATTCTCTCTCCGAAAGTGAAGCTCGATGACTTAGAGACCGTTGCTCTAACGGAGGAATGCAGTGCTGTGCTGCAACAGAAGTTGCCTCCGAAGCTTAAAGATCCTGGAAGCTTCACTATTCCTTGCACCATCGGAAACTTGTCGTTCGACAAGTGTTTATGTGATTTAGGAGCTAGCATCAATCTGATGCCCTTATCTATCTTCAAGAAGCTTGGTCTGCCTGAGCCGAAACCAACATACATGTCATTGCAACTAGCTGACCGTTCCATCGCTTATCCACGAGGTATAGTGGAGGATGTCTTGGTCAAGGTGGATAAACTCTTCTTCCCTGCTGACTTTGTAATTCTTGATTTCGAGGAAGATAAGAAGATTCCCATTATCTTGGGAAGACCATTCTTGGCTACAGGCCGAACTATGATCGATGTGCAAAAAGGAGAGCTTACGATGAAGGTTCATGATCAGAAGGTCACTTTCAATGTGTTCAAGGAAATAAAATTACCCACAGCTAAAGAGGAGTGCTTTAAAGTAGAGCAAATTCAGGTTTTGAATGCACCTCTGTGGAAGAGGAAGTTGGATGTGCCATTCGATTCTCTTGGGTTAGCAGAGCTGAAAATTTCTCAGGATCGTCTCGAGTCGTCTATTGAAGATGCTCCTACACTTGAGCTCAACCCACTGCCAAATCACTTGAGTTATTCATTCTTAGGTGCACCCCCTGACAAGGGGTTGGGATATATCTTTGATGATGTAGAGGGTAGCCGAACGGATCCTCCAGTTCCTATAGAGGGTTCTTCTCATGTGCAGCAGGTAGTTGATAGGACTGGTGTTGGTGACGAGCAGTACAGGCGAGTAATTAGGCGTATGGAGGCCATGCACGACATTCATCGTCATTTTGCTGAAGATTTTACACACGCTTTCGGTACTATTTTTCGAGACACTAGTGGCGAGGTTGATTGGCCACCTGATCCTTCACCCGAAGTGGGTGATCTTTCCGACGACTAGGTATGCCTGAAATCCTTATTATTACCTTCAATGAGGACATTGAAAATTTTAAGTTTGGGGGTGATAATGTAAGGATTAGTAGTGTGTGTCCATATAGATTCATATAGATTCATGTTGCATGTTTAGTTGGAGTTCATTCATATTTTTGTATGATTGTTCATTTAGGACATATTTGTTTGTTTTTATGTAATTTCATATAGTTGTATTTGCATGCATATTTAGCATGATCCCTTAAGATGAACTATGATATTTGATAAGTTGATGTTGATTTCAGTGTGGTGATGACGAATAGAGGGATGTTTAAGTCCTAATGAATTGATTTGCATGCCAGAAACAAATATTTTCACAAAGTCTTATAGGGTTGCTTTTGATCTAGATCATGATCATACTTGTTTGTTGTTGAGATTTAATCACTTGGTTATATTTAGAATTTATGATATTCTCGTAGTGACGTAAAAATACTGATTCTTTTTATCTGGAGAAAAACTTGGATTTCATTGCTAGTTGTTGTAAGGCTAGGCGTCAAATGGCTAGTAGCCGGCTCATATTTTTATGAGTAGTCTAGGGTTGAATGAGATGGAGCGAAACGCACTCATTCAGAAATTGTTGAAAAAAAAGAAAAAAAAAAGAAAAAAGAGAAAAAAAACAAAGAAAAAAAGTATGTGTTTATGCATAATTGATCAAGAGTGAGCTCTTTAATACTCGAGTTATTAAGTTCTAGGGGACTTTGTGCCTAGTGACCTAAGGCTTTTATAGTCTGGGATCCACTAACCTAACGCTCGCTACATGGGTATTATTGTATAAGTCTTTTGGGACCTCATTCATTGCACGATCAAATAAGCATCTTTGTTATGTGTTCAATAATAGTGTGAATCCTTGTATAACTCTAGTAGAAAGGGGGTGTTGTGAGTCATAATGCGTTTATTGTCTATTCTGTTTATAAACTTTTGATTGTTTCGATGATAGATAAGTTATGGTTATTGATCTAGTATCGAGAGTATATCTGTTAAGCATCCACACACGCACGTTTCTGGTTTGTGAGTTGGTTTGTGGGATTTATTCAAACTCTGTTTCAAGTTATTGCATTCTTAGAGGCATTGGCTTATTCATTTGGTTATGGTTATTCTGAGGGGATCGATTACATTTTCATTTAGTTGCATTCACGTAGTTGCATTCATGCATTAGGTTTATTTTGTAGTTTTGAGTCTATTTATGCTTGAGGACAAACATCGATTCAAGTTTGGGGGTGTGATAAGTGGATTTTATATTCACTTGGAATGCTTTATTACAAGCTTAAATTGGTGTTTTGGACTCAAGTTGTTGGTATTTTGATGTGTTTTTGTGTTATTGCATTTCAGGTATTAGTTAAATGAAGAAAAGAGCTTTTAAAGGAAATATGATGAAAAGTGATCAGAATTGGAAGCCAAGGCCATTGTCAAGTTGTAGAGAATCTCAATAGCTTCGCGTGGGCAGTTGAATCGCCTAATTCTGACGAGTAGAACTCAAGTTATGGCCAAAACAAGATTCATCAGAATATTTTTCCCAGTCAGTAGCTGAGCGCCCGCTCAGCAGAGCTGAGCGCCCGCTCAGAGAGCTGAGCGCCCGCTCAGGAGAGCTGAGCGGCCGCTCAGGGCGCGGTTGGTCGCTGATTTTGCTGAAAAAGCCTTTTTTGAGTAGAATTTGAAGATTTTAAGGGTCCAGGTCCACTAGGGGCGTATATATACTTAAAAAAAAGGGTTTTCATCATCCGGGAAGATTGGGATACCAAGGAGAAGACCTAGAAGCACATAACAACTCCGAAAAAGAAGATCTTGTTTTCAACTTGTGATTCTTTGAATTAGTTGTAACTTTGGATGCTCGTTTTCGTTCTTGTTGAACCTAGATCTCGTTTATTCGTACTTTGATTATTATTTAGTTTATTAAGACCTTGTTTATACCATGCTTTCATTGGAACCCATGGTGACGATGAGTTCGATTATGGGTTAATCGTTGTCATGGGATTCTAGCGGATTTACTTATGGATTTCAATAATTAATTGTTTCGATATCTTGGTGTGTGGTGATTGATTGATATCCTAGTATTGGTTGTGCTTATTCGTCTTATATGCGTAGCTAACATATAAGATATCGTGTTAATCTCTATTGAAGCGACAGTGAATATAGAGGTTTAGAACTTGCCATGCTAGCATAGGTTCATGTATTGTATGCATGATTCGTAGGTAACTCTAACCGTTTTACTTGCCCTATGTAATCAAGATAGATAACTTGTTCTTAAACCGTTATATTGTCAAATTCTATAGACATATAGGGTCTCAATATAATTGGTGCCTATTCAGCTTCTATCTCTTTTGTGGATGTTTGGTAGAATGGTACTCGTGCAACGAAAGTTGGCGTTTATCAATTTCGTGTTATCTGATTAGTGTTCTCACCATCACATGCTAAGGTTAAGAACAATAAGGCTATTGAATGAAGTATTTAATGAAGTTAGGATCCCATGTTTGTCATATATAGTAATTCAACTTCAATTCTCTTAATTAATGTTATTTAGTATAATCTCTTAGTTTAATAAAAACCCAATTTGTTATTTGTCTTAGCATTGAGCTATAACCATACATTGTTGCATAGGTGCATAAATTGAAATTAACCTAAACCAGTCTCTGTGGGAATGAATCTGATTTATATCTTATACTACTTGCGAACGCGTATACTTGCATGAATATTAGCGCGTGTTTTCGCCCTAACACTGAGCACTTGACTAAAGCTGATGAAATGTTAAAATCTGATGATTTTAAAACCCAGCTTAGAGTCACTGCATTGAGTACTAAACATCTGCAAGGTCTTCATTCCAATACTCATGCAGAGCTACACAAGATTCAGGAGAACTTTATCAAACAGGAACAAGTTTGGAAAATTGATAAGAAAAAGTTCTTTCAACCTACCATTGACAGGGTTGCTTATATTGAGAAAACTCAAGAGAAACAACAAGCTCAGATTGATCAAATTTTGACAAATCAAGCTTCTCAGCAATCGCAACTTACTGAAATCCAGACCTCAGTGGAACTACTTATCTCTCTTTTATTACCTGCTGATGCCAAAAAGGGGGAGAAGGTAATTAAGTCCAAATGCACAACCAACAAGACACTGCAAGGAAAGGATGATGGAAAAGATGACCAAGGAACCTCTGGAATGGGCAGTGGTCATAGTCAAGGTAGAAGGTTTACATCAAGACAAGCTAGTCACAGAACAAGTTCTGATACTAGGAAAAGAATAAGTTCTGTTGCTGGTAAAAGGATAAGTTCTGATGAACTTCTAGATCTTGATGAGCAAATGTCAAGACAATTATTTCTTCAAGAAAATCCAGGGATGGACTTGGAAAGTTTAAAGGAAGAAGAAGCCAGACTTAAAATCAGAGAAAGTCACATCTAAATCTGAAGCTTCTGGTAAAAAGTTACTTCCAAAACCTAAAGGCATTGTGATCAAAGAAAGGACACATATTGAAGCAACTTTGGCTAGATCACAACCACAGATAGATCCAAGATCCAAGGGTAAAGAAAAGGTTGGTGAACCTATCAAGCCTTATGTACCTCCTGAGGAAGAAGAAATTACTGATGGAAAAGATGATCTTGCTCTGACTACAAGAAAAGTTCTTAAAACAACCTCTGACATGGCTCAAGTTGTTCAGAGTCAAGAAATTGTAAGTTCTGATATTCAGAAGAAGCAAGTAACCTCTGACAGTGCTCAAGTTAACTTGATATCAGAAAATAGATCAAAGACACTCCTATCAGGATTCACTAAAGCAAAACAGACTCAATCTTTGAAGACTACTGCAAGTGGTTTTGAAGCAAGAGTAGTTACTGGAAAGGAAGCTAGAGATAAAACTGGATTGGGAAGTGCTGATGAAAGAAGAGTACACAACACTACCAATGATCCAACTTCCTTGAGTGAACCAGGTATTGGAGCAACTCCTGAGAGATTGAATCAACTGGAATCTGTACAGATGGTTTACCATACCTACTTGAAAGAATACATCATGTTGTATTTCATGACAGATGGTAGGGTTTATCATATAAGACAAAATGCCATTCCTTTGAAGTATTTTGAAGAATTGGAGCATGTACTTTTCTTACTTCAAGTGGATGACAGAATAACAGAGACTGCTGTAAACTACTTAAAAGAACAGATTCAGAGACAGAAAAGGCTTTATTCTGTTAAGTCTGACAACATATATGTTCCAAAGTACAGAGATCACAATGGTGATATTGTTGATATGAAGCCTAATACTGCACAGATCAGAACGTATCTTGGTATTAAGGGACTTGAATTCAATCTTGAGTCTGACAAAGCTTATGTCATAAGACTAGATCAGGAGTTAAGAAAAGCAAAGATTAATGATCTCAGAGCTGCAATCTTTCAAACTGGTGAAGATACTGCAGAGCTTAAAGGTGTTAAAAGGAGAATGATTGATGAACTAAGATATGCTGAGAAATGTTTGTTGAAGAACTATCTCAGAACAACTCCTGACATCAGAGAGATCAGAAAATGAAGAAGCCAAGTCGAAGATCTACAACTGCTTAAATTCTGATATTTATACAGATTGAAGTTGTTATCAGAAGTTGAAATTGGTAAAAACTTTAAGGACTGTAAGTTGTAGTTATCTACTCTATTTCTCATGCATTTGTACTTAATGTTTTTGACATCATCAAATATCTGTTAAACTTGTATATTTTGTTAATTTACAAGTTGGGGGAGATTGTTAGATATATTTGATAATGTCATGGCTAATATGTTTTATGTTTAGCTTTCAGATCTTACGTGAACAGGATAAATCAGTACTTAACTGTTGATCAGTACTTATACTGGAAGTCAGGACTTAAGGATATCAGTACTTATATTATCAGGAGATAATCATCAGAAGATAGATATCAGAACTTAAGTGCTGAAGGACAATTAGATAAGGACAGTAGCTGATTAAAGGAAAGAAGATCGAGATAAACATAAGAAGAGATATGCATGAAGAAGGAATTCCATGAAGAATGGAATACTTGGAAGAAAAGATATCTGATTGATATATTTTAGGAAGCAGAATTATATTCCATATCAATTAGCGATTATCTTCTAACTGTGTAGTATATAAACATAGACATAGGGTTTACACTATAAGTGTTATCATTATTAGAAAAGATTATTCATTGTAACCCTAGCAGCTCTCGTGATATTTGTTCATCACTGAGAGGTAACAGTTTCATACTGTAACAGAGTTTATTGTTTCAATAAAGTTTGTTTTCTGTTACTTAAGTTCTTAAAGTTCGATTTGAGTGTACTATACACTGTATTCACCCCCTCTACAGTGTGTGTGTGACCTAACATGCAAGACTGCAAAGGATATATGGGATGCCTTGGAGATAAGATGCGAGGGAACTGATGCAATTAAGAAGAACAGGAGGACTATACTCACTCAAGAGTATGAACACTTTGACTCAAAACCTGATGAGTTCTTAACTGGTTTATATGACAGATTTGTCAAACTCTTGAATGATCTGTCACTGGTGGATAAGGAATATGATCTTGAAGATTCTAATCTTAAATTCTTTTTAGCTCTTCCTGAAAGTTGGGATTTGAAGGCAACTTCTATAAGAGACAACTATGCTCTTGATGAAACTACTCTTGATGAAATTTATGGTATACTTAAAATTCATGAACTTGAGATGGAACAAAGAAGCAAGGGGCATGGGAGAAAGTCAAGAACAGTTGCTCTTAAGGCTGAGGAGGAATCCCCCAAAGTGGCTGCCTCAAAGAAAGGCAAAGGAAAGGCTCTCATCATAAAGTCTGATTTAGATTCATCAAGTTCTGATAATGATGAGGATTCAAAAACTGAAAGTCTACCTGAAGTAGATGTTGATGAAGAGATGATGAAGCTGTGTGCTCTTATGGTGAAGGGTATCACAAAGATAGCCTACAGGAAATTCAGAAGAGGAAAGAAGTTTTCTAGGAAAGGTAGAAATTCTGATAAGAAGGGCTTCAGAAAATTTGAAGGCAAAGGAGGAAATTCTGACAGATGAGATTACTCAAATGTCAAATGCTACAACTGTGGTAAGAAAGGCCACATATCTCCTGACTGCAAGAAAGGAAAGAGTGATAAAGGCAAGGCTCTTGTCACAAAGAAGAAAAGCTGGATAGACTCCTCAGATTCTGAAGATGAGGAAAACTATGCCTTGATGGCAAATGCTGATAGCAGTTCTGATGCTGCTGAGTTAAAGGTACCTCAAACAACTTATGGCTTTCATACTGATGATATTACTGAGTTGAGATTATATCATAAAACCATTTTTATTAGCTATAGAGACCAAACTTTAACATGTGAAAGATTAACTTCTGAAAATCTTGCTTTTAAAAAGAGGAATGATTATTTAGAAAAAGAGTTAGTTATGTTCCATCAAACTTAGAAGGATAGAGATGATGCCTTCTATGTTAGAGATGAAGTGCTAAAAATGAATAAATCTCTAAAAACTGAGTTAGAAAAGGGGAGAGAGATTATCAGGACTTGGACTAACTCTGGCAGAGCAACTCAGGATATACTAAGCAGTGGGAATTGGAAAGAGGATATAGGTTATGGAAATGAGAAAAGTAAAAAAGGAACTGATCAAGTTAAGCCAATTATTGTTAAACAGACTACTAAGCCAAAGGTAAATCCTGATAAATTTGTAGCTAAAACTGTAAAGTCTGATTCTGAAAAGATGGAAGATATTGAGACAGAAGTGATAGTAGAGTCAACTTCTGACAAATTAGAATATGATAAACCAACTGAAGTTAACATAGGCTTAATGACAAAGAAGCAGCTTAAACATAAGCTGAAAGAGATTACCGGTGTAAACAAGGTAAAGGTAGCTAGGAAAAATAGGAATGGAAAGGAAGGTGTGAATAAAAGTAACAATTATATGCCTGTTCCTAATACTCCTAGAAATAAATGTTATAACTATGGAAACTCTAACCATCTGGCTTCTTTTTACAGGAAGAATAAGAATATAAACTCCTTACCTTCTAAGTCAGGAGTTAAGAGTCAGTCTATTAGATTTAAGCCATAAAATCCTTGTTTTCATTGTGGTAGTATATGGCATTCCATTTATACTTGTAAGGAATATCATAGTTTGTACTATGATTATTATCAGATAAAACCTTCTTTGAAGAAAGTTGCTTTAATTCCTTCTAGTGTAAAGTATGATGTAAAGTCTGATACTATTAATACTGATAAGAAAATTGTTAGCATAAACTCTGATGTTAAATCTGCTGTAAATGTTAACAAACTTAAAAAGGGCAAAGGATCCAAGCAAGTCTGGGTCCTTAAAACTAATCATTAGTGGTCTTTGTGATTGCAGGGCAACATGAAGAACATTCTAGTTCTGGACAGTGGATGTTCAGGACATATGACTGGAAATAAAGCCCTGCTATCAGATTTTGTGGAGAAAGCTGGCCCAGAAGTTTCTTATGGAGATGGCAACATTGGAAAAACTCTGGGATATGGCAAGATCAATCTTGGGAATGTCATCATTGAAAAAGTAGCTCTTGTCTCAAGACTTTAACACAATCTGTTGAGTATAAGTCAAATCTGTGACAGAGGTTATCATGTGGATTTCTTTGAAAAATACTATGAAGTTATAAGTAATTTAACATGCAAAGTGGTTCGGAAAGGATACAGGCACGGTAACATTTATGAAGCCAGACTTTCAACAAATACTGATGGTTCTGCAATCTATCTGTTAAGTAGAGCATCAATTGAAGAATGCTGGGATTGGCACAAGAAACTCTCTCATTTAAATTTCAACAATATAAATGATCTTGTAAAGAAAGATCTTGTGAGAGGACTGCCAAAAACAGTATTTGCTCCTGATGGCCTTTGTGATTCATGTCAGAAGGAAAAATAAAGAAAATCTTCTTTCAAGAGCAAAACCGAGTCATCAATTCTTGAGCCTTATCACCTACTGCATGTTGATCTATTTGGTCCAGTCAATGTCATCTCTACTGCAAAGAAGAAATACGTTATGGTTATAGTGGATGAGTTCACAAGGTACACTTGGATATACTTCTTGCACAAGAAGACTGAAACTGCATCTACCCTAACTGATCATGTTAGACAGCTGGATAAATTGATCAAAGTTTCTGTTAAAATCATAAGGAGTAATAATGGCACTGAGTTCAAGAATTCAATCATGGAAGAGTTCTGCAAAGATCATGGAATCAAACATGAATTTTCTGCACCTGGAACTCCACAGCAAAATGGAGTTGTAGAAAGAAAGAACAGGACTCTCATTGAAGCTGCACGAACAATGCTTGATGAAGCAAAGCTTCCAACCTATTTTTGGGTTGAAGCTGTGCAGACTGCTTGTTTTACACAAAATGCTACACTTATAAACAAGCATGGAAAAACACCATATGAGATGGTGAAGAAGAATAAGCCAAATCTGAAATACTTTCATGGATTTGGTTGCAAATATTTTGTTCTTAAGACTCATCCTGAACAACAATCAAAATTTGATCTAAAAGCTGATAAAGGAATTTTTGTTGGATATCCACTTTCCACAAAAGCCTTCAGAGTCTATAATTTGAGAATAAGAGTTGTCATGGAATCTATCAATGTCTCTTTTGATGATAAGAAGATTACTGGACATGAAGATTTCGAATATCATGATCAGCTGAGATTTGAGAAAGAAGATTTAAATTCTGATTCTGGAAATTCTGATGACTTAAATCCTGATCCTATAAATTCTGATGGATTAAGTTCTGATGTCGTTAAAACTGTGGTAATAACTCCAAAAGAAAATGCACCTGTCCAGGGGGAGCAAGCTGAAGAACCTACCACATCTCAAGACTCTCGAGAAATATCATAACCTGTCACTGGCTCTTCAAGTTCTGATTCATCTAGTTCTGATGAGCCAAATTTTGATAATTCTGGAAGCTCTGACTCTTCAACTCCTGAAAAATCAAATTCAATTTCTGAAGTCTCAGAGAGCATAACT
Organism: Apium graveolens; assembly: GCF_009905375.1. Classification (NCBI taxonomy): domain Eukaryota; kingdom Viridiplantae; phylum Streptophyta; class Magnoliopsida; order Apiales; family Apiaceae; genus Apium; species Apium graveolens. Next base: position 84,347 of record NW_027418757.1, read on the forward strand.
ATAGGGGAAGCATCAGAAAATGCTGATGGAGACAGCATGGATCATGGGGGAGGATCCAGTTCTAGAGATCAACTTCCATCTGCAAGGAAGTGGACTAAAGCACAAACACCTGATTTAATCATTGGAGATCCTGAAGCAGGTTCAGAACTAGAACCACAACTTCAAATGAATGTCTCTATCATTCTTTTATATCTCATACTGAACCAAAGAAAGTGGCAAAAGCTCTTCAAGATGCTGATTGGACAAGCAATTTTGAAAGAAATAAAGTCTGGACCCTAGCGCCAAGACCAAAGAATAGATCAGTTGTTGGTACAAAATGGGTGTTCAGAAATAAAACTGATAGTGATAGCATAATTACAAGGAATAAAGACAACATAGGGTTTACACTAGATATGTTAATATAATTGAGAATATTAGTCATTGTAACCCTAGTATCTCTCGTGATATTTGTTCATCACTGAGAGAGAACGGTTCCATTTTAATACTGTTTTATTAATAAGATTATTCTTTATTACATACTTGTGTTCCTAAATTCGATTTGATTGTATTATACACTGTATTCAACCCCCTTCTACAGTGTGTGTGACCTAACAGGTGGTATCAGAGCCTATATGTTAACACAATTACAGTAAAGATCCAAAACAATCATGTCTGAAGAAGAACAAACTCCAACCAAGCCCACCAAAACTGAAGAAACTCCAAAGACTCAAATCACAGTCGATATGAGACTATTAGGGTTCCCCTCCTGAGACCTTCTGAGTATCCCATATGGAAAGTAAGGATGGCTATATTTCTAGAAGCTACAGATCCAGAATACCTTGACAGAATTAATGAAGGGCCACATAAGCCAACCAAGCTCTCTGTTGTAGTTGCAGATCAGCCAGCAAAGACTGTACCAAAGGAGAAAAGTGAGTATTCAACTGAAGATATCTCATCTATTGCCAATGATGCAAAGGTAAGGCATTTGCTGCATAGTGCCATTAATAATGTCATGTTAAACAGGGTAATCAACTGTAAGACTGCAAAGGATATATGGGATGCCTTGGAGACAAGATGTCAGGGAACTGATGTAATTAAGAAGAACAGCAGGAAAATACTCACTCAAGAGTATGAACACTTTGACTCAAAACCTGATGAGTTATTAACTGGTTTATATGATAGATTTGTCAAACTCTTGAATGATCTGTCACTGGTGGATAAGGAATATGATCTTGAAGATTCTAATCTTAAATTCCTTTTAGCTCTTCCTGAAAGTTGGGATTTGAAGGCAACTTCTATAAGAGACAATTATGCTCTTGATGAAACTACTCTTGATGAAATTTATGGTATACTTAAAATTCATGAACTTGAGATGGAACAAAGAAGCAAGAGGCATGGGAGAAAGTCAAGAACAGTTGCTCTTAAGGCTGAGGAGGAATCCCCCAAAGTGGCTGCCTCAAAGAAAGGCAAAGGAAAGGCTCTCATCATAAAGTCTGATTCAGATTCATCAAGTTCTGATAATGATGAGGATTCAGAAACTGAAAGTCTACCTGAAGTAGATGTTGATGAAGAGATGATGAAGTTGTGTGCTCTTATGGTGAAGGGTATCACAAAGATAGCCTACAGGAAATTCAGAAGAGGAAAGAAGTTTTCCAGGAAAGGTAGAAGTTCTGATAAGAAGGGCTTCAGAAAATTTGAAGGCAAAGGAGGAAATTCTGATAGATGAGATTACTCAAATGTCAAATGCTACAACTGTGGTGAGAAAGGCCACATATCTCCTGATTGCAAGAAAGGAAAAGGTGACAAAGGCAAGGCACTTGTCACAAAGAAGAAAAGCTGGACAGACACTTCAGATTCTGAAGATGAGGTGAACTATGCATTGATGGCAAATGCTGATAGCAGTTCTAAAGCTGCTGAGTTAAAGGTACCTCAAACAACTTATGCTTTTCATACTGATGATATTACTGAGTTGAGATCTTATCTTAAAACCATATTCATTAGCTATAGAGATCAGACCTTAACATGTGATAGGTTAACTTCTGAAAATCTGGCTTTTAAGAAAAGGAATGACTATTTAGAAAAAGAGTTAGTTATGTTCCATCAAACTCAGAAAGAAAGAGATGATGCTTTTTATATTAGAGATGAAGTGTTAAAATTGAATCAATCTCTCAAAACTGAGTTAGAAAAGGAAAGAGTCATTATCAGGACTTGGACTAACTCTGGCAGAACAACTCAGAATTTGCTAAGTAGTGGAAACTGGAAAGAGGGCTTAGGTTATGGAGATGATAAAAGTGAAGTAGGAACTGAACTAATTAAGCCAATTATTGTTAAATAGACTAATAAGCCAAAGGTAAATCCTGTTAAGTTTGTAGCTAAAACTGTAAAGTCTGATTCTGAAAAGATGAAAGATATTGAGACAGAAGTTAAGGCAGAGTCAACTTCTGATAAATTAAAACAGGATAAACCAGCTGAAGTTAACATAACCTTAATGACGAAGAAGCAGCTTAAGTATAAGCTGAAAGATATTAAGAATATAAACAAGGTCAAGCCACCTAGGAAAAATAGGAATGGAAAGGAAGGTGTGAATAAAAGTAATAATTATAAGCCTGTTCCTAATGCTCCTAGAAAGAAATGCTATAAATGTGGAAACTCTAACCATCTTGCTTCTTTTTGCAAGAAGAATAAGGATATGAACTCTTTACCTCCTAAATCGGGAGTTAAGAGTCAGTCTGTTAGGTTTAAACCACAAAATCCTTCTTTTTATTGTGGTAGTTTATGGCATTCCATTTATACTTGTAAGGAATATCATAGTTTGTACTATGATTATTATCAAATAAAACCTTCTTTGGAGAAAGTTGCTTTAATTTCATCTAGTGTAAGTTCTGATGCAAAGTCTGATACTGTAAAATCTGATATGAAAAATATTAGCATAAACTCTGAAGTTAAACCTGCTGCAAATGCTAACAAACTTAATAAGGCCAAAGCATCCAAGCAAGTCTGGGTCCTTAAAACTAATCATTAGTAGTTTTTGTGATTGCAGGGCAACAGGAAAAACATCATAGTTCTGGACAGTGGATGTTCCGGACATATGACGGGAAATAAAGCCCTGCTATCAGACTTTGTGGAGAAAGCTGGCCCAGGAGTTTCTTATGGAGATGGCAACATGGGAAAAACTCTGGGATATGGCAATATCAATCTTGGGAATGTCATCATTGAAAAAGTAGCTCTAGTCTCAGGACTTAAAAACAATCTACTGAGTGTTAGTCAAATCTGAGCAGAGGTTATCATGTGGATTTTGAAAGAGATATGTCCTAAGTCCAATCATGTATGAGGATTTAGGAATAACTTTTATGTAATCTATTTTGATTTCATTGATATTAATAAAAGACTTGTTTTGTTTTTATTGCGGGCTCTATCTATTTAAATGCTTAAATAAGATATACCACAGTTTAGAGTAAAGCTTTTTATGGATTGTGGTGAGATCATAATAATGAGACCTAAAAGATGATAACTCTAAACTCAAATAGTTCTTGGTTGTAGGATTACTAACTGGTAATTAATAATCCGTAAAGATCGGTACATACTATGCTTGCTTCGTTATGAAGGATGTCTGTTCTCATAGACATTTGTGTGGTGACACTATAGTTTGTATGTAGGTGCTTATTATAGAATAAGTTCACTGAACATGACTCACTCAGCTGAACAACTGATGGAGTTCACTCACGTGTCAGCAGTTGTTCACATAATGATAGTTGTACAAGTATCCTTAGACTTGAGGTCAACATAGTCATCTTGTGTACACTGAACTATGCTTTGGTTTAGCTCTTAGTCTCAAGGGACAATTATAAGGGCTCTGCTGGGTATAGGAATTTGTACACGAAGATAGTGTATGATCAATAAAGGATCTACCCCTTCCAGTGTAGGAAGAGAATGTTCAATGCTGATCCACTTATGTTAGTTCAGGAATCTCTGGCCAGAGTGAATGAAATTAGAAAGGAGTTTCTAATTTACATTAAATAGAACTAAGCATAGTGAATGGGAAAGCAAGTGATTAAATAAGATAGGCTTGACACAAGTTCCATGCCTTGTATTTAATTGTGACATTGTAGGGTAGAAGTAATTAATTGTACGGTAACTACTCACTGAATAGGTTCTTGGTATTCTAAGCAGTGAATTTATATTATCCGGATAGTCGCGATATGCTGAGAAATATCCCTCACGATTTAGAATAAATATGATTAATTAATTAATCATATTTAATGAATTAGAGAATTTATATAAATAATGATAAAATAGTTTTATTATTATTTATTTCTACTACCTGCTTAATATTCAGGGTCACACCATAAAAGAGAATGATTTAATGGTGGAGAAATTAATTAATAATGGCTGATAATTATTTATTTATGAAATAAATAATTAATTGGAAAATTTAATAATTGATTAAATGAGATTTAATTGATTATACATTAATTAAGAAAAAGTTCTTAATATTATTAATTAAGAATTTAATTTTTGGAAATTAAATCAAGTGAGAGAATTATTTCTAAAGAATTTAGAAAAAGAATTAATAATTAAAAGGTGTTTTAATTATTAGTGAGAATAATAAAGGGTTAATAATAATAATATTTTATAGGAAATTTTCAGCTGAGAATTTTGCCTATAAATATACCATTATAAACCCTATTTTTGCCTCAACCCAAAGATTTACAAAAGCCTAATTCTCTCCACCTCATCCTCCTTCATTACATCGTTTTCTTTGTGGATACCGGTGGAGTGCTTCACACTTGAGGAGCAGCTGCTAGGGATCTCCGCTCTCGTTCTTGGATCGCTATTAAAGACCTCTATCTTTCCATTAACGTAAAGCTTCTTAAGGTAAACATACTGAACTACGAATTAAATATTATTTTTCGCATGGATCCTGCGGAGGGTTTCGGTTTTTTTAAGATTTAAATTTACGTTTTCGCTGCGTTTATGTGCTAAAAACCCTTTAATGGCATCAGAGCTACTTGCGAAAAGTTTTTAATTCGTTTATGTGTTTAACTGTTTTCGATATATGAGCATGTACGTGATTCGCCATTATTTGATGTTGATATAATATGCTTATATATGTATGGTTTTGAATATATGATATTCATGTGAGTTGTATAATCATAAGATGATTATGTAATCTGTATATATACTGATATATACATGATTTATGTTTGTTCTAATTATGAGAATCATATTAGATACGGATTCTGAATTGGTTACTGCAGATTTGCTGAAATCTGGGTCTGGTGTCCGATTTACGCAAACGAATACCCTATTCCATAGGTAAACGAGCGTCTGAACAAAACTGATAGCAAAAGCTATCAACGACTCGTCTGTAAGGCGTTTGACGTCGTTTACTGCCTGTAAATAATGATTCTTGTTTTTCTAATTTAATTCTGATTTTTCTGATTTTTGTCATATTTTTTTTATGATTAGATCATGGATAATATGATATGTTAAGATCAGATTATGTGTTTTAACATGCTTTTATGTGTTGTATGAGCATGGTGGATGGTTATGGCCTTTCGACCTTAGTGTAATGGTTTTGGTTTTGGTTTTAAATACGATTTGCATGTCGTCAATCTTTGTAATCATAAATCTCGAATGTAACTCGAGTTATTCTTGTAAGTTCATTAGATTAGTTTTACTTTCAATCATGTAATGTAATTGAAGACTCAAGAAGGCTATCCAATGGAGGTGATACAAAGAAGAAGACGAGGCATACAAGAAGTCTAAACAAAGAAGAAGACTTATGTAATAAGTAGTTGTATTTATTTCCATTACCATATTAGATTGACCTTGATCTTTATCATGAGCTTGATAAAGATCACATAGGATGGGGCCATAACCAAACACATTTACTTTATTGCACTTTACATTTACTTGTTTATTTAATTTTATATATGAGATGGCCATAACCAAACACATTTACTTTATTGCACTTTACATTTACTTGTTTATTTAATTTTATATATGAGATATATGCCTATGTTTACCATGCGATGATAGATTTAGGTGAACTTAAATCAATATAAGGCGTGCTCTAGAAAATCTAGAATATGAATCGTTTCTTGCCTTAACAATAAATATTATGAATACGATCATGAGATTCTTGTGTTTATGAAACACGTAATTGAATATGAATTTCCAATATTGAGAGAAAGGATGATTCTGTCAACAACAGATTTCTATCTGTAAGAAAGAGTTATTAAGTGACGCCTCTTGACAATGCTCCACCCGATCTGGGAATCATCTGTATCGATTATTGATTTGAAATATTTAATTTAAAAGGAAGAATCTTTTTATAATATGATTATGATTGTAACGTAATATAATCCCTCTAAAATTAAATAATATCAAGTAGTAATTGGCCAATGACACAACGGGCTTGTGTCGGTCATAGCCTTCCAACATGGTAGAAAGTGGTTCTTATTTTTAAATCATTATCATTTCATGCTACAGTCGAGGGCTTTGATTTCGAAATAAGAAATACTTGTCTATTACATAGAGATGTGTACATTGAATTAGAATCTAAAGGTCGGTACGAGCTACAGCCGTGGGCCGTTGGAGACTGATTCAATTGTACGAAATGTTGGGTTAGACTTGACTTAGAATATTGAGTTTGAAGTGCTACAGCCGTGACTCAATTATTCAAGAGGCTAAACTTATATTAGGGAATAACATAAGATGTAATTGACAAGAGTTGTTTGCCTATTGAACATCACATGACGTTTCGTGCCACAGCCGAGGTTGTGTGATGGAATGTTGGATCCCTATTCCCACTAGCATTATGAATGCTTAATTTTCACTTAGGGGGTTGAATAAATTAGATAAACTAGTGGGAGACACTTATGAATAAAGACCCGATTCATATAGTGTTTTGAAATGAAATTGAATATTTGCTAAGTGTTGTTATGTGTTTATCATTTACAGATTTACTATATTCGTCATGTCTTCGGCACTATCACTCCGGAGCATACTAGATGCTCACAAGTTGACTGGTTCTAATTTAGCTGTTTGTTTTCACTATAACAAGTTGAGGCACTGGAAGAGGAACTGCAAGGTTTACCTTACAGAATTGAAGAAGAAGAAGGGTAGTAAGACTACCGCTTCTGATTCAGGCATGTTCATGATCGAAGTTAATATGTCACTATGTCAAATTTCTACTTGGGTGTTAGATACCGCCTGTGGTTCTCATATTTGCAATTCGTTGCAAGGACTAAAGGGAAGTAGGACTCTTGAAAAAGATGAGGTGATTCTACGTATGGGCAATGGAGCAAGGGTTGAGGCCATATCTGTAGGATCATTTAGTTTACATATGCCTACGGGCAAGACTATTATTTTGAATAATTGTTATTACGTTCCCTCTATTGTGAGGAATATTGTTTCTATTCCTATGTTGGATTTGGATGGTTTTTCATTTATTATTAAGAATAATGAATGTTATATCCTTAGAGATAATGTTCTTTATGGACGTGGCATTTTAAATAATGGTCTGTATGTATGTGACGTAGAACATGATTTACTTCAGATTGAACAAACTAATAAAAGAAAACGAGATGATGAAAATCTGACCTATTTATGGCACTGTAGGCTAGGTCATATTAGTGAAAATAGACTGCGGACATTGCATAAGGAAGGGTTACTTGAACCCTTTGATTTTGAATCATATCCTACATGCGAGTCATGTCTATTGGGTAAAATGACCAAATCTCCATTTAGTGGACATGGAGAGAGGGCTGCAGATTTGCTAGGATTGGTACACACAGATGTATGTGGACCAATGTCTACGCAAGCCATGGGTGGATTTTTGTACTTCATAACTTTCATAGATGATAGATCTAGATTCGGATATGTGTCTTTGATGAAACACAAGTCTGAAGCCTTTGAAAAGTTCAAAGAATATAAACATAAAGTGGAGAAACAAACCAAACATAGTATTATAACTCTTCGATCAGATCGAGGTGGTGAATACTTGAATGGAGAGTTTCTAGATTATCTCAAAGAAAATGGTATAGTCTCCCAGTGGACTCCTCCATATACTCCACAGTTAAATGGGGTATCTGAAAGGAGAAATCGAACTTTCTTAGACATGGTTCGGTCCATGATGAGCTATGCGAATCTTCCAGTATTCCTATGGGGTTATGCATTGGAAACCTCAGCATATTTACTGAATAAGGTGCCTTCCAAATCTGTTCCTCAAACACCATATGAGACATGGAAAGAAAGGAAACCGAGTCTTAAACACGTTAAGATTTGGGGATGTCCAGCTTATGTCAAGAAAGTTGACCCAGATAAGCTGGAATCTCGATCCGTAAAATATAATTTTGTGGGATATCCTAAAGAGACTTTGGGGTATTACTTTTACACCGATCATCGGGTGTTTGTCTCCAGATATGCTACCTTCTTGGAAAAGGAGTTTATCCTTAAAGGAAACAGTGGGAGCAAAATTGAACTTGATGAAGTTCAAGAAACACAAACTACTACGGATCAAGTGGAAACACCTGTTCAGACTAAACAACCTTCTGTGGAACAGCCCATTCGTAGGCCAGGGAGAGTGTCTCGCCAACCTGAGAGATATTATGGCCTTATCATTAAGAATGACAATGAGTTGTCAATCATTGATGATGACGACCCTGTGACCTATAATGAGGCTATGAGTAGTGTTGACTCAGAGAAATGACATAGTGCCATAAAATCTGAAATGGAATCTATGTATACCAACCAAGTATGGACTCTGGTTGAGTGTAACACCCCCAAATCCGGGGTCGGGGATCCGGGTTGTCACGAGTTCCATTTCCCTTAATAACACCCAATCTTAATAAACAATCAACTACTCTGTACTGTGACCCCACAATAAACACACAAACCACAAGTTATAGTCTCAGAGATGAATATCCAAAAATAACACGAGTCATTTTATTCCACAATTATATGCCATTACACCTTAAAAGGGTTTCTGAATAAATTTACATTTCTTTGCCATTATTACAATTCATAAAGATACATAAGTCTAGTACATCAAAAGTTGAAAGTCTAGCCTATTGGTAGTTCCTACCTCAGCTACAACGACATCAACGCCTACAGGAAACTGCGGAACGTTTCCTATTCGCTCGAGAATTGGGAGCTTGGTCCTGTTCATCTTGTCTATCTGATGTTGTGTAATGAATGAAGAAAGTAAGGGTGAGCAGCAAGCCCACCAAAATAATATGTATAATGATTTACAATATGTGAGCATCCTCATAGTACTCATGAAAGTCTTGGTCAAGTAAAAATGAACCAAGTTTGATACCTTACCGCGACCAAGTCGCAAAATATTCAGTATATATGTATATATACTATTCAAAATCTTGGAAGTCCTCTTCCATGCATAATATACATAGAGTTCCAGTTTATAACTGTATAAAAATATCGTTGCAAGGTGATCTCATATATCTAACCTTGTCTCAACGTTTTTCTGAAAATCTTTGTCATGCATAAGATAATCATTAACTAGATATAAGTTGAAAAGATGAAGTCACAAGATACTCCAATATACGTATATCTTTTCCGAATACTACTTGAACTACCACCATTCAAGGTATAATCAGTTTTAAAAGTTCATCACATAGATGAGACTACGAGAAAAGACTCGGATAGATTCAATCTTTGAAATATCATTATAAATAATGAAGTTACGAGATACTTATATACACCTACATATATACATTTCATACACTCCTTGAAAACCTCTGTTATGAAAACTATAAACAGAGTTGCAATATCCAATGAATTTGGAAAGGAGAAGACCTTGGCATAAACCTGATATCTTGCTGATCAGGCAAAGATACCAATAAGTAACCTTTTCTACTAGTAGATGGATGAATCCCCCACCGGTCATCACCCTGGCCTCATTAGGACCTTGTGTTGGACCGTCACCCGGCCTCCTACGCGTTGATTGGCTGCCACCCAGCCACTTACACTTTGATAGAGCGTACCCCAGCCTGTCGCTTATGCCGACTTAATTAGATGGACTTACTTCCTGAACGTTGGGTAAGTAATCAATTCATTTATCAAAACAACAACCTTGTTGCGAATATAAAATACACCACAGAGCCGGATCCCTCAATTTTTAAGCGAGTATTTAAATCCCCTTCGAAAGGAAGATCTTAAATTTGAAAACGAGTTTTGGGATCCGCTCTAATTTTTAAAATCATTTTGAAGATTCGAAAACATTTTTAAGAATGTTTGGAGTAATGTTGATTTAATGAAATAAATCAGTCCCGATATATTAGAAAATATCTGAATATTATTACTTAAATAATATTCCCGTAAAGAATGATCTTTATAAAAATAATTGAAGTAGAAGTTTTAACACTCATACTTGAAATGAATATTAAATAACCAAAGATATACTTATACGAAAGTACTATCTTTATTTGAATAATCGAAAATAAGTTTGATTATCGAAACATTATTCTTTAATAAAATAAAGAATATTATTTAGTAAATAATCAGAGTCATAAGTCCTCGAATGAATATTCAAAATAATATTCATTAAATAGAATAAACAGAGTCATAACTCCTCGAATGAATATTCAAAGTAATATTCATTAAATAGAATAAACAGAGTCATAAGTCCTCGAATGAATATTCAAAGTAATATTCATTAATAAAAATAAAGTTATCGAATAAATCTTATTCGATTAATAGTTTTGAAAACTATATCTATATATATATAATATATATAATATACTCGGGAACATCGACTCCCGGTTTTAGAAAATATTCGCCTTTGGGTCCCCTATACTAAGGGTATACGCAACTACTGCTTATCTCTAGCATAGGTATTATGCAATTATAAGCATAGGAATCAACAGATAGATATCAAGATTACGAAACAGACATGCATATAAACCATATCATCATGCTCCAATATATCGCAAGATTTGCTAATTAACCATCATGCATCTATCACAAGATAATGCATATATATGTATACATCACAACAACAGTATAACGGGTAGAAAACTTGCCTGAGCGACTGGGGAAGGTAAAAGTCCTGGGATGAGTCTGGTAACCTATAAACCACATATAAGTTAGAATTAAACAAAAGTCGCTTAAGAATCTATACTTTAACCAATTAGACCCTAACGTTCGCTTTCGCGCTTAATGATTCACTTAGGTCGCTTGAGTACCCTCGGCTCCACAATTTTTAATAAATTAACCATTAGAAATTTTAAGGCGATTTTTTCGCGAGTACCCTACCAACTGCTTAATCCACTTTACATAATTGTTTCATATCCCAATTAGTCATTTAAGGTCCTTAACCAAGGTTTTAAAATAAGGCGAGGGGTAATGGTTTGGTCGCGAAACGCCGTTACTTAAAACGGTCATTTCTCCTAAACCGTACATCAGATTCAAGCGAACCACATATCAAAACGAAGCTCGTAACATGAACTATCTAATCATGGCAATGGTAAAAACCTATCAGTGAGTTCACGGGTCCTTATGTTAAGAACAAAAGCAGTCTAAGGTAATTTGGGCATTACAACAGCTATGTTTACGCGATTACCAAATTTTATACTACTCTAAATCAATCCACAATCAACCCACCATCATTACTACAACCAAACTCCATTCATTCAATACTACAACAGCCCCAACATCTCAAGATTTCCAATTTATACTACTTCTCAATCATGAACTAAGAGCTTACTTAAGTTCATTAACTAATAATCAAGATTTACCACTCCAAAAACATTACAAAACCAACCAATCTCTAAATATTCAATAACCATGCTTCTCATGAACTATATTACTCATAACAAGCTTCTTAACATTCAATAATTATGCTAGGTTAAGAGATTATACCTTCCTTGTGAGTAGGAGTAACTAATGAGCTTGAAACAACCTTGGAAAATCCTTACTAAAGCTTTATCTAAACAAAAACACAAGATCAAAATTTCAAGTTCTTGAAAAACACTATTCACTCTCTTCTTCCATGAATTATAGGAAGAGATTGTGAAGGAATTTGAAGCTTAGACTTATAGGATATCTATATGTAACGACTGAGGAATTACGCTTGTATTATATTATAATAATGATAAATTATGTGTATTATTATGTGGTTAAATGTGTTAAGTCGTTAAACCCTAACTGCTATGTGATATGTGTTGGCTGTTTTGATCCAAACGTGTTTTGGATATTTATTGAGCATTTTATCATCAGTTATATATATTATATCAAAACCTGTACAACTCAAAATTATGTTTTAAAAGCCCGTATTTCAAACAAAATCATTGGCCCTATTTTGCCAAAAATGCCCTATCCCATATCGCTATTCTGAACCCCTAAACGTTTTACAAATTTACCTTTTTCGCGAAAAACGACTTTTCCGGACCCCTTCGGGTACCAAAAGCCCCACAAAAATCACATTTTTATTTTTATATGATCATGAAATTATCATATATCATTTTTCTTTGCATTTTTGTAATATTTACAATTTTTGGGAATTTTTGACATTAATTTTGTATTTATTGGATATTTAAAAAAATTCATTATTAATACCCAAAAATTATAAAAATTGGGGCCAAATATTTTTATTAGATGTATAATTAGACCCTTAATTTTATTTAGGGGTATTATTTTTATTAGTATAAATACCTGTTTTATTATTAATTATTCAATAATTAATAATAAATCAGAAAATAAAAATTAGAAAGTGTGGGTGAAGTTTGTGTTCTTGAAGAAGGGAGAAGATCAAACAGTGATTTTGGGAGATTTACTAATCCACTAAAAACGCTCGAGTAACCAATACAATCCTTGTGAAGAGACGAATCTATTGATACTAATATCAACAACTGAGGTTTGTTTAATCTCAAAATCGATTTTTATGTTCTTGGCATGAATTTCGGTTTTTGATTTTGAAGAATCATTTGATTGTTTGGATTATGTAGTTAGTTTTGTTGTAGTTCTAGGAGTAATCAGGTATTTTTATTTTGATTTTATAACCCCTGGAATGATGGGCCGAGTTCTTGGGTTTTAGTGCTTTTGATTTCATTTTTTTCAGATTTCGAGATGTTATCTATTGTTTTTGTTGATGGGAATTGATTATAGATACTTAGTACTTTAATTTGGCATAAAAATCAAGTTGTTTGGTTGCGTTTTGAGGGGTTTGGGTTTCTTGCCGGAAAATTTCGAGTTCATCGGAATTTTGGACGTTTTTGCTGATTGTGGGGTGATGGCGAGCTGCTATTGTGACGGGTGAGTTCGTGGTAACATTTAGATGGATTTAGGAACAAAAACGGAGTCGATTGGTGTATGATTGGCCGGGAATCGACCGACGCCGGACGTCGGAAGTTCGCCGGATTCTGGGCTTCTCCGGTGAGTTCTTCCGCGCCGGTCATCTTCTTCACGTCGCCGGCGATCTGTTCCTACCCTTCCCCGCCGTTCGATCCGAAAAGTCCCTATTTCCTGTGTGCAAAGTTGTTTCTGTAATTGTTAATTAATTATTTTATATTTATAAATCAAAAATCAATTTTAACAATTCTAAAAATCTAATAAAAATTAGATTTAAATTCTGAAAAATATTATTAATAATTTCAAAATTATTTTCTTAATTTAGAAATTCGAAAATTATTATTTATTTAATTACTTAATTGTTTATTTAACGATTTATTTATATATTTATTAATTAATAATTAGGTAAATAATTAATAAATAAGGATTAAAAATAATCGAATAATATGAATAATAATTCGTTAATTAGTTAAATATTCCGAGTAACTCGTACCTATTCGAGTCGTGATTCGTTAAGTTAGAATTATTAATCGAGCGATATTTATTCGAAGAATATCGTACTAATTATTCGTATCGAATAATTAAATATCGATAATTAATTAACGAATTGTATAAGTTATAATAATAATAACAGTTCGATAGTTATTCGAGAATCGCGACTAGCTCGTATTTATACGAGTAGTTGCTCGTTGAATTATGATTCGAATAATATTTATTTATTCGATAAGTATTGTATCAGTTATTTGTATCGATTAGTTATTTGTAAATAATTTGTAAATAATCAATCTAATCGAGTAAGTGATAATAATTTATAAATAATTTTAATAAATTATAATTAATTCTAATAATTAGGGATTAATTATTTTAACATACAATAATTATTAAATAATTATTTAAAACTATAATTAAGGATTATTTAATTATAATTAATTATTTATAATTAATTATTAATTAATTAAATCTTGTTTAATTCATAATAATTCAACCGTTAGTCCAATTTGAGCGAAACGAAGACCCCTAGACTCAGAAAAATGAAACGAATCCAATAAAAATAATTGTAAGTTATAATTTCCTCCAAAAGAGAATGGTTTGGTGATAATTAATAGTTTGTAGGCCCTAATAGGGGTATAATTTAATCGAATAATCCCGAAAAATTATAATAAAGTCAGATAAGGCTAGTTAATGCAGGTATGAGTCTAGAATCAATTCTAAAAATAATTATAAGTCTAAAAATTGATTATGTGCTTTATGTGCTATGTGCTTTATGTGATTATGTGAACCTATGTGCTATATCAATATATGTGTATATATGCGAATCAGATAGAAACGCATGGGTAGACTGATAAGGTTACGTGATATCAATTCCAGATACACGTATATAGTAAGTTATCTAAACAACTATCTTTCCATGATTGGTTCAGTGTTAGCAAGGCAGAGTAAGCTAGGGACAGAAGGCGGTGAGTTGAATCAGGTTAAGTACGCGCGAGACAAGTTTTTCCCCTATTCTAAATTCAGAATAGTGAATTATACCCCATTTTACATATCAATTATACTTTGATAATTCTTGTTCATATGCACTGATACATATCTATTGATTCTTGTTTCTATTTCATTTCGATTCTTGATTTCTCCCAATTTATTGAATCCTCTATTCATATTCCAATATTTTTACCCTTGTTACATATATTATGATATATCCTGATGTTGGGATACATCAAAAGCATTCCGATTGTTTCGGATGCTAAACTTCGGACTGGATGGTTACGATACAGGCTGGGTTTTACTCAGACCTTTAATTAATAGGCCATAGCTGCCTGAGTACTCTTTATGTTGGTTGGATCTATACAGTTGGGTATAGATTCGCACTGTATCCTGACTGATCAGCGGGTTATAGTGCATATGTTGGTTTTTGTTTCCAGTCTTGTTCATTTGGCACTCGCCAGTATTGGCAAATTATTAGTCTATACAGACTCAGATGGTTGATCAAACCAGCAGCTTATTGGTTCACTTATTTCTCTCTCTTTATACTATCTATATTGTTGCAGGCTTGTTGAGCAATTTTGGCTCATCCTCTTTTATTGTTATTCCTATTGTCTTACAGTTAAGGTAGAGAATGAAACCCATCAGAACCCGCGTAGTCAAGAAGCGAGTCAAGCAGTGGGACCCTCTTATACCAAGGGTGTTCATCCCTATCCCTGAAGAGAGCTTTGAGTTATCAGATCAGGTGTAACAGGATAAGTACTATTATGGTTTGAATAAAAGTTGTGTGGTGAGCATGTAGATAGAATAAAGTTTTGTAATAAAGAGAGTTCTTGAGACGGATTGTTTTTATTTGGTTTGTAATAAAGTTAGTATGTGGTTCTTGTTTTCAAATCTTAACCTTAAAAGATCCTAAGTAGTAGTAGTTCGGGGTAACTATTTCAATTATATTCCGCTTGTGCAAGATTAGTGAGTAGTTATTATTAGTAATGCCCCAAATCTATACCCCGGATTTGGAGGGTGTTACAGTTGGCATCAGAGCTTAGGTTTGACCTTTGAAAACAAGAACGTTAGGGCTAAGATAAGATAGGAAAAATGAGATAGGATGAGAGTAAAGAATGTTAGGATTGTTTGTCTATGTGATTAGAAGTTATGAGTTTAGGATTGTGATTTGATTGTTTTTGTGTTATTATTTTTATGTATATTAGATGGCTTCTTTATCATCATCTACGGAGAGGACCGAGACAGATCCAGGGGATGCACCGGTAGTAGCCCCAGTGTCAGAGCAGATCTTACCTCCATTGCCACCTGAGCCAGCACCAGAGATACCACTTCCCCCAGAGGTACCAGGTTTTGTAGATTATTTTCCATATTTTGAGCCAGAGATACCAGATTTTCCACCACTAGAGTTCCTGAGGTTCGATATTCCTGACATGATTGATCTTCTGCAGTGGGAGGATTTAGAGCCTCAGATTCCTATGCCACCAGTCGAGATTCCAGAGCTGCCACATATGGAGCTAGAGGCAGAGCCGCCAGTGTATGCGCCGATGGAGCAGCCTGTCTTATTTCCTGCCCCATTAGCCATTTATGCACCTGTTCCAGGAGTTTATCAGTTTCCTCAGCCAGAGTTTATGGATGATATTGTGGTGGATGGACCATTACCTTCTCGAGGTTCCGGCACTGATCTTCGGGAGCATCATACCGTGACTTACCAGCGCTTTCAGGCAGAGAGGGAGGAGAGGATTAGATGGCAGAACCAGTGTAGGGAGATCCTTGGGTTGTATGAGACACAGACGGATGGTCATGTCAGAGCATTACGACCGGATTATATACTGAGAGAGAGGCTACATCATATTCACCGGGTTAGTTTGCAGCAGCTTACTGATTTGAGACAGCAGGATCTTAGTGCAGAGACAGCATATCGCAGAGCATTGGGACTTACCGAGGCAGTGCAAGAGGCATTGCAGGAGGAGTTGAGCCACGTACCACCAGGATTTTGAGACCAGCAGATCAATGAGTGTTGTATTATGTATATTTTGTAGATAGAGGCAGCATCGTATTGTATGACTAGTTTGTATGAGTGTAGTTACTGACTTTGACCGATAGTAGTAGTAGCAGTATGACTGTTATATCATAGGTTTTTGTATCAAGCACTGACACCTGTAGCTGGTGTTCTACCTATATATATATACGAGATGATCTTTTGCACGTTTTTTTTATTTTATTTCCAGTTATTTAAGCACTTATATTTATTTCAGTACCATTGCATATTTACAAATGTAGTTTTATTTACGATCATGTTGTACCCTTATGTTTAAAAAAAAAACATAATACTCTTTTATCTATTCAGTTATTTAATAAGCTGTTTTATTTTCTCAAATCGACTGTTTTAATATATGTTTAATATACTGTTATTAAAGAAGACCATTGTTTATTTACCAGAAAGATGGCACCTAAAAGAAAAGCACAACCCGATTCATCGAATGGGAACACCGAGGGCCAAAACAATAATAAACAGATGGATCAGATGTTTAATCTCATGCAACAGCAAATGTTGATGATGCAACAACAAATGCAGCAGCAACAGCAGCAGTTCCAGCAACAGATGTTACAGCAAGCCGCTCATCCAGGACATCAAGTACCACCAGCAGCGCCTACGACCACTTTCAAGCAATTTCAGTCGGTGAAGCCACCGGAATTTATGGGTTCCACGGATCCTACAAAAGCGAGAGCTTGGCTGAAAGAGATGGAAAAGGCTTTTTCGTTGGCAAAGGTTGAGGAAGAGCAGAAGACGGATTTTTCTAGCTATTTCCTGAAAGGCGAAGCTAATTACTGGTGGGAATCGAAGAAAGCTTTGGAAGAAGAAGGTGTGGTGACCTGGGATAGATTCACTGATCTTTTCTTGGAGAAATATTTTCCTCGTTTTATGAAAAACCAGATGGAGATCAAGTTCCTGGAGCTGAAATAAGACAACTTATCGGTTGCGGATTATGAGACCAAGTTTACGGAATTGGCAAGGTTTGTTCCAGAGCAGGTGGATACGGACGAGAAGCGGGCCAAGAGATTTCAGCAAGGACTAAAACCATGGATTCGTAGCAGGGTAGCTGTGTTTGAATTGATAACTTATACGGCTATTGCTCAGAAGGCTATGATTATTGAAGGAGAAAGCGAAGCAGCTCAGAAAGAGAAAGGACCAGGGAATTTTCAGAATCGTTTCAACAAAAGGCCGGGATTTCAAGCTCGAGGAAAAGTAAACTTTAGGAGGCCAGAACAAAACAACCAGAGGATGGGTAATCGACTACCTGCCCCAACTCAGCAAAGGCTTATTCGACCGCCTGTACCTGATTGCAGAACGTGTGGTAGAAAGCATACGGGAATTTGCAACAAGCCAAATGTCACGTGTTTCAAATGCAAGCAAAGGGGACACTATTGTGGAGAATGTCCGATGGGAAAAGTAGAAGTTACTTGTTTTCAATATGGGAGAAAAGGATATATCGCCAGGGACTGCAGAGGAATTGCAATGGCCGCTAGTATTCCAAGAGTTTTAGCATTACCTCCACCTCCACTACCACAGCAATATCAGCCCAAAGCAAGGACTTTTAACATGTCAATGAAGGAAGCGGTACAGAGTCCGAATGTGGTTGCAGGTACACTTCCTGTAAATTCCGTAAATGCTTTGGTATTGATTGATTCAGGAGCTACTAGATCTTTTATTTCTGAAGCTTTTATCTCTAAAATAAATTGTGAGGTACAGTGGTTAGATGAAGTGTTAGTCATAAAATTAGCAAATAATGATCAGGTTGCAGTAGATCGAGTATGCCCGAGTTGTGATATTGAGATAGGAAGATGTCATTTTTCAGTTGATTTGATACCTTTTAGGTTAGGGGAGTTTGATGTTATTCTAGGAATGGATTGGCTATCTAGTAATAATGCTCAAATTGACTGTGCGAATAAGAGAGTGAAATTGCAAACTGAAGAAAATGAAACGGTAATATTTAAAGGTGAGAAGCAAAAGCAGAAATTCCTATCAATAATGCAAACGAGAAGATTGCTACGCCAAGGATGTCAAGCTTATTTAGCCTATGTACGTGATGCTGATAAGGGAAATCCACAGATTAAAGATATTCCATTAGTTTGTGAATTTCTTGATGTTTTTCCAGACGAATTACCAGGACTTCCACCAGATCGAGAAATCGAGTTCACTATTGACTTGACGCCAGGGACCGAACCAATTTCGAAAGCTCCATATCGAATGACACCTGTTGAAATGAGGAAATTAGCAAAGCAGTTGCAAGAACTTCTTGACAAAGGAATTATAAGGCCAAGTGTATCCCCATGGGGCGCGCCAGTATTGTTCGTGAAAAAGAAGGATGGCAGTATGCGACTGTGTATTGATTATCGTGAGCTGAACAAGTTAACTATCAAGAATAAATATCCTTTACCTCGTATCGATGATTTATTTGATCAATTAAAAGGAGCAGCATGGTTTTCGAAAATCGACTTACGATCAGGCTATCATCAGTTAAAGATCAAGGCCGAAGATATTCTAAAGACAGCATTTAGAACGAGGTACGTACACTATGAATTTCTTGTGATGGCTTTTGGATTAACGAATGCACCTGCAGCGTTTATGGATTTGATGAATCGAATATTCAAGAAGTATTTGGATAAGTTTATCATTGTATTTATTGATGACATTTTGATCTACTCAAAGACGGGAGAAGAGCATGCAGCGCATTT
Source organism: Apium graveolens (assembly GCF_009905375.1). Taxonomy (NCBI): domain Eukaryota; kingdom Viridiplantae; phylum Streptophyta; class Magnoliopsida; order Apiales; family Apiaceae; genus Apium; species Apium graveolens. The sequence goes on from NW_027418757.1 coordinate 103,859, forward strand.
AAGAACGACATTGGAGATATTACGAAAGGAGCAGCTTTATGCAAAATTTTCAAAATGTGAATTTTTGTTGAAAGAAGTGCAGTTTCTAGGGCATATCATCAGCAGAGAAGGCATTCAAGTTGATCCAGCAAAGATTGAAGCTGTGTTGAATTGGGAAAGACCAAAGACGCCAACGGAGGTTCGAAGTTTCTTAGGTTTGGCAGGATATTATCGAAGATTTGTCAAAGATTTTGCGAAGATAGCAACACCATTGACCAAGTTAACTCGACAAATTGAAAAGTTCGAATGGAATAGTAAATGTGAAGAAAGTTTTCAAGAGTTGAAGAATCGGTTGGTGACTGCACCAGTATTAGTACTACCAGACGAGCAAGGAAATTTTGTTATTTACAGTGACGCTTCATATCGTGGTTTAGGATGTGTGTTGATGCAACATGGTAACGTCATTGCATATGCGTCGAGACAACTTAAACCTCATGAGCAGAAATATCCTACGCATGATCTGGAATTGGCAGCAATTATATTTGCATTGAAGCTTTGGAGACATTATCTGTACGGTGAAAAATGCGAAATCTATACGGATCATAAAAGTCTAAAGTATATCTTCACGCAAAAGGAACTGAACATACGACAACGTCGATGGCTGGAATTGATTAAAGATTATGATGTTACAATCAGTTATCATCCAGGAAAAGCAAATGTTGTAGCAGATGCACTAAGCAGAAAAGAAAGATTGAATCGGTTAACTTCATGTGAAGAATTGGTTAAAGAATTCGACAAATTGGAAATTGAGATTCGTATTCCTCATGAATCTGCAGGAACTATTTACGCTATGACTTTTCAACCAGGGTTGCTAGAAAAGATTCGCCATTGTCAAGATAAAGTGATGAGTCAAGACGACAACTTAACAGGAGAAGAGATTACAACTCAGAAAGATAATGAAGGAATTTTACATTTTACGTCAAGAATCTGGATCCCTAACGTGGTAGAATTAAAAGAAGAAATTATGCGAGATGCGCACAATTCGAAGTATTCCATTCATCCAGGAAGCACGAAAATGTATCGCGATTTGAAGGAAAACTTTTGGTGGCCGAATATGAAGAAGGAGATAGCAGAATGGGTGAGTAAATGCTACACATGCCAGCGAGTTAAAGCAGAGCATCAACGTCCGAGTGGGTTATTGCAACCATTAAACACTCCAGAATGGAAATGGGAACATCTAGCGATGGATTTCGTAGTGGGACTTCCAAGGACGAAAGCCAATCACGATGCAATTTGGGTTATTATTGATAGATTGACGAAATCAGCATATTTTCTTCCAATTAATGAGAAATTTTCATTGGACAAGCTAGTGCATTTATATCTTAAAGAAATTATGATGCGTCATGGAGTACCAGTATCAATTGTATCGGATCGAGATCCTCGTTTCAATTCAAGATTTTGGAGACAATTCCAAGAATGTCTAGGAACGAAGTTGAATATGAGTACAGCCTATCATCCGCAAACTGACGGTCAAAGTGAAAGGACAATTCAAACGATTGAAGACATGCTACGAGTTTGTGCGATCGATTTTGAAGGTAGTTGGGATGAACATTTACCCCTAGTGGAATTTTCTTATAATAACAGCTATCACGCCAGTATTGGAATGCCACCGTATGAAGCATTATATGGAAGGAAATGCAGATCACCAGTGCATTGGGATGAAGTTGGAGAACGCAAGATTTTGGGTCCAGAATTAATTCAGCAGACAAAAGAAAAGATTAAACTCATTCGAAAACGAATTGAGACAACACAAAACAGGCAAAGCAGATATGCAGACCAAGCAAGGAAGGATGTGGACTATCAGGAAGGAGAACGCGTATTGCTCAAAATATCGCCATGGAAAGGATTGACCAGATTTGGCAATAAAGGGAAATTGAAGCCACGATACTTTGGACCATTTGAGATTTTGAAGAAAATTGGGAAGGTTGCGTACGAGTTAGCTCTACCACCCCATATGCAGCACATTCACAACATATTTCATGTATCTATGCTTAAAAAGTATAATCCTGATACAAAGCATGTAATAGAATATGAACCAGTAGAACTTCAGGCAGATTTCTCATATGTAGAGCAGCCAATAAGAATTCTAGATAGGCAAGAGAGGATATTAAGAAATAAGTCTGTGTCATTAGTGAGAGTTTTATGGAGAAACCCAGTGGTTGAAGAATCAACCTGGGAGCTTGAGAGTGAAATGTTAGAAAGGTATCCTCAGTTATTTGCATAATATGATTCTGAGGACAGAATCTTGTTAAAGGGGGGGGGGAGAATGTAACGACCGAGGAATTACGCTTGTATTATATTATAATAATGATAAATTATGTGTATTATTATGTGGTTAAATGTGTTAAGTCGTTAAACCCTAACTGCTATGTGATATGTGTTGGCTGTTTTGATCCAAACGTGTTTTGGATATTTATTGAGCATTTTATCATCAGTTATATATATTATATCAAAACCTGTACAACTCAAAATTATGTTTTAAAAGCCCGTATTTCAAACAAAATCATTGGCCCTATTTTGCCAAAAATGCCCTATCCCATATCGCTATTCTGAACCCCTAAACGTTTTACAAATTTACCTTTTTCGCGAAAAACGACTTTTCCGGACCCCTTCGGGTACCAAAAGCCCCACAAAAATCACATTTTTATTTTTATATGATCATGAAATTATCATATATCATTTTTCTTTGCATTTTTGTAATATTTACAATTTTTGGGAATTTTTGACATTAATTTTGTATTTATTGGATATTTAAAAAAATTCATTATTAATACCCAAAAATTATAAAAATTGGGGCCAAATATTTTTATTAGATGTATAATTAGACCCTTAATTTTATTTAGGGGTATTATTTTCATTAGTATAAATACCTGTTTTATTATTAATTATTCATTAATTAATTGTTAAAAATCAGAAAATAAAAATTAGAAAGTGTGGGTGAAGTTTGTGTTCTTGAAGAAGGGAGAAGATCAAACAGTGATTTTGGGAGATTTACTAATCCACTAAAAACGCTCGAGTAACCAATACAATCCTTGTGAAGAGACGAATCTATTGATACTAATATCAACAACTGAGGTTTGTTTAATCTCAAAATCGATTTTTATGTTCTTGGCATGAATTTCGGTTTTTGATTTTGAAGAATCATTTGATTGTTTGGATTATGTAGTTAGTTTTGTTGTAGTTCTAGGAGTAATCAGGTATTTTTATTTTGATTTTATAACCCCTGGAATGATGGGCCGAGTTCTTGGGTTTTAGTGCTTTTGATTTCGTTTTTTTTCAGATTTCGAGATGTTATCTATTGTTTTTGTTGATGGGAATTGATTATAGATACTTAGTACTTTAATTTGGCATAAAAATCAAGTTGTTTGGTTGCGTTTTGAGGGGTTTGGGTTTCTTGCCGGAAAATTTCGAGTTCATCGGAATTTTGGACGTTTTTGCTGATTGTGGGGTGATGGCGAGCTGCTATGGTGACGGGTGAGTTCCTGGTAATATTTAGATGGATTTAGGAACAAAAACGGAGTCGATTGGTGTATGATTGGCCGGGAATCGACCGACGCCGGACGTCGGAAGTTCGCCGGATTCTGGGCTTCTCCGGTGAGTTCTTCCGCGCCGGTCATCTTCTTCACGTCGCCGGCGATCTGTTCCTACCCTTCCCCGCCGTTCGATCCGAAAAGTCCCTGTTTCCTGTGTGCAAAGTTGTTTCTGTAATTGTTAATTAATTATTTTATATTTATAAATCAAAAATCAATTTTAACAATTCTAAAAATCTAATAAAAATTAGATTTAAATTCTGAAAAATATTATTAATAATTTCAAAATTATTTTCTTAATTTAGAAATTCGAAAATTATTATTTATTTAATTACTTAATTGTTTATTTAACGATTTATTTATTTATTTATTAATTAATAATTAGGTAAATAATTAATAAATAAGGATTAAAAATAATCGAATAATATGAATAATAATTCGTTAATTAGTTAAATATTCCGAGTAACTCGTACCTATTCGAGTCGTGATTCGTTAAGTTAGAATTATTAATCGAGCGATATTTATTCGAAGAATATCGTACTAATTATTTGTATCGAATAATTAAATATCGATAATTAATTAACGAATTGTATAAGTTATAATAATAATAATAACAGTTCGATAGTTATTCGAGAATCGCGAGTAGCTCGTATTTATACGAGTAGTTGCTCGTTGAATTATGATTCGAATAATATTTATTTATTCGATAAGTATTGTATCAGTTATTTGTATCGATTAGTTATTTGTAAATAATTTGTAAATAATCAATCTAATCGAGTAAGTGATAATAATTTGTAAATAATTTTAATAAATTATAATTAATTCTAATAATTAGGGATTAATTATTTTAACATACAATAATTATTAAATAATTATTTAAAACTATAATTAAGGATTATTTAATTATAATTAATTATTTATAATTAATTATTAATTAATTAAATGTTGTTTAATTCATAATAATTCAACCGTTAGTCCGATTTGAGCGAAACGAAGACCCCTAGACTCAGAAAAATGAAACGAATCCAATAAAAATAATTGTAAGTTATAATTTCCTCCAAAAGAGAATGGTTTGGTGATAATTAATAGTTCGTAGGCCCTAATAGGGGTATAATTTAATCGAATAATCCCGAAAAATTATAATAAAGTCAGATAAGGCTAGTTAATGCAGGTATGAGTCTAGAATCAATTCTAAAAATAATTATAAGTCTAAAAATTGATTATGTGCTTTATGTGCTATGTGCTTTATGTGATTATGTGAACCTATGTGCTATATCAATATATGTGTATATATGCGAATCAAATAGAAACGCATGGGTAGACTGATAAGGTTACGTGATATCAATTCCAGATACACGTATATAGTAAGTTATCTAAACAACTATCTTTCCATGATTGGTTCAGTGTTAGCAAGGCAGAGTAAGCTAGGGACAGAAGGCGGTGAGTTGAATCAGGTTAAGTACGCGCGAGGCAAGTTTTTCCCCTATTCTAAATTCAGAATAGTGAATTATACCCCATTTTACATATCAATTATACTTTGATAATTCTTGTTCATATGCACTGATATATATCTATTGATTCTTGTTTCTATTTCATTTCGATTCTTGATTTCTCCCAATTTATTGAATCCTCTATTCATATTCCAATATTTTTACCCTTGTTACATATATTATGATATATCCTGATGTTGGGATACATCAAAAGCATTCCGATTGTTCCGGATGCTAAACTTCGGACTGGATGGTTACGATACAGGCTGGGTTTTACTCAGACCTTTAATTAATAGGCCATAGATGCCTGAGTACTCTTTATGTTGGTTGGATCTATACAGTTGGGTATAGATTCGCACTGTATCCTGACTGATCAGCGGGTTATAGTGCATATGTTGGTTTTTGTTTCCAGTCTTGTTCATTTGGCACTCGCCAGTATTGGCAAATTATTAGTCTATACAGACTCAGATGGTTGATCAAACCAGCAGCTTATTGGTTCACTTATTTCTCTCTCTTTATACTATCTATATTGTTGCAGGCTTGTTGAGCAATTTTGGCTCATCCTCTTTTATTGTTATTCCTATTGTCTTACAGTTAAGGTAGAGAATGAAACCCATCAGAACCCGCGTAGTCAAGAAGTGAGTCAAGCAGCGAGACCCTCTTATACCAAGGGTGTTCATCCCTATCCCTGAAGAGAGCTTTGAGTTATCAGATCAGGTGTAACAGGATAAGTACTATTATGGTTTGAATAAAAGTTGTGTGGTGAGCATGTAGATAGAATAAAGTTTTGTAATAAAGAGAGTTCTTGAGACGGATTGTTTTTATTTGGTTTGTAATAAAGTTAGTATGTGGTTCTTGTTTTCAATTCTTAACCTTAAAAGATCCTGAGTAGTAGTAGTTCGGGGTAACTATTTCAATTATATTCCGCTTGTGCAAGATTAGTGAGTAGTTATTATTAGTAATGCCCCAAATCTATACCCCGGATTTGGAGGGTGTTACACTATATCTATGTACAAGGAACCTTAGATAATTACCTCACTAATTAACAAGGCTTGGAACTTGAATTTGAATTTTTATTTCTTTGAAAAAGAGATGAAGCCGAGAGCTTCTTGATGGAAGATTGAAGTCAATTTTGTGTTTTGATTTGTTTTGCCTTGGCTTGGTTGTTTTGTTTTTTGTTTTGATTAATTAACCTTTTAACCATGGTAAATTTTGTGTGGTTTATAATCAACCAACACTTCCTTCCCTTTTGGTCATGCTTATATCATCCTCCTATGTCAACTTCCCACACTTGTCCTCTTCTTGTTGGTGTGATGACATCATCATCACTAACCTCTTTGATTAACTCCTAATTACTTGGCTAATGATCGTTGATCTGTTATACGGTTCGCTTAACTTTCGTTCTCATTTATCGTTTGAGGGATCATACCCGGGATCTTATTACTTGGGTTTCCTTAACCTTTCTCAATACATTATATTCCTTTTATGATCCTCTCTTATACTCCTTGAATTTAAATCCTTTTTATCATGTTACCTTATACTCAATTCTTTCGATATCTGGTGGATTTTTGGGAAAAATCAAAGTGTTTCGAATTTGGATTCCGACGATCTTTACATACACTTATATACCATATAGAGTACTAATAAGATCTCAGAATAACAATAAAAGAACCTCTACAAGGTGAGGCATGAAAAGTTTTCTTATTCAGCATAATCAGCAAAATCACTATTCATAAGGGTTACAAAAAGTCCAAAATTTTGGGGTTATTACAGTCTCCCCTCCTTAAAAGGATTCCGTCCCGGAATCAGATAGAAAAGGATAGGGATACTTTCTTAGCTTTTCACTTTCTAACTATCCAGTAAATTTTCCCACATTGTGGTTCTATCATCAAACTCTGACTAGTTTGATAACCCTTCTCCTAAGCACTTGTTCCTTTTCAATCTATAACCTTTCCCGGTTACTCCATATAGGTTACGTCTGGTTGCATGTCTATGCGCTTATATGCCCCTATTTGTCTGGCATCCGGATTACACTTCCTTAATATCGATACGTGGAACACGTTATGAACTTGCTACAGGTTCGGGGGTGGGGCTAGCTCATATGCTAACTTCCCAATACGTCTTAATATCTCCAAGGGTCCAACAATTCGTGGGCTTAGCTTTCCTTTCTTTCCGAACCTCATCCATCATTTCCAAGGGATACCTTTAATATTACTAGGTCCCCTATTTCATACTCTTTGTCCTTTCGAGTCAAATCAGCATACCTCTTTTATCCATCCCGGGGTTGTTGTCATCCGTCTTCTGATTAGATCCACTATGTCTTTGGTCCATTGGACCACTTCGGGTCCGAGCATCTTGTGCTCTATAACTTCATCCTAACCTAAGGGAGATCGACATTGTCTTCCCTCAAGGATCTCATAAGGTGATATCTCGATAATGACATATGATCTATTGTCGTAAGAAAAATCAATTCGTGCTAAGTGACCATTCTAAATTCTTTCAAGTCTATTGCACAGACTCTCAGCATAGCTTCTAGCACTATAGCTTTTGCTTCTCAATACTCCATCTTTTCTTGTTTGTAGTCATTACTATCTTCCGTACATAATACTACACTGGTTATACTTTTGCTCATTAGCGTTCTATAACCTTTTAATAACCACGTCAACCTTAGTATCACGAACGTGTTAGATTCAGAATACCACTGCACTGATACTACTCCTTTCTAGCTGCTTCTATCTTTGAAAGCTTGATCCATCGTATAGAAGTAAAAGAATTTATTGAGAAATCACTATGATCATGAACACTTGTTATATCGCATAGTTAGTACAGAAGGTGGTCAGCCTTTAGTACTTGACAAGCAATTAAACAACATGTGGTATCCTACTAGGCTTCTATCACACAGATAGATAGTCATTCGGCAATACCTCCCCTTCTGAAAGGGTTGTTCTTCTCAGCTTATACAAAATGAAAAGGAGAGAAAAGAACGAATTGAAGAGAATTGTATATGAAAAAAAAATACTGCCACAAATATCTGGCTTGGAATCTACCTCTGAACTATAGAGGTTTGTCATTGGAGAACAAAACATATGTGTATATATATCAACATCAAGTATTAATAACATCGCAATTCACGTGCTTAAATATTTTTGCTATTCCGTCCATCATTCTATGGACCCATGCTCTTCCCCGAGCCTATAAACAATCACCGTTGAAACTCCCTCGACAGCAAAATCGAATCTGGGATTTCATTCTAGATATCATCGTTACTAGAATTCTATGCTTGTACCGCAACCTTCATCGTATAGTAATACGACTCTCTATTCATAAGAGGGAATAAATATATAATATGTAAATACTCCACTAGGTAGTCTGTCAATTGATAACTTATATATCAACACGACCCGATTAGTGGTACTCAATTTCAACATCCATTCTAATACAACTCTTACGGTTGTAATCGACTCATTACTCGCAGAATCATTGCTGCATTACTATGGTCCATCGCTGACCTACTGTAGTCATTTGTTTTCCATGAAGTTTAATAGCTAACCATACGGAGTCCATACATATCGTATCGAAATCTTTTAAGGAGTTAACATAATCACCATTCATGATTTATGAAGAACACTCCTGAACTTGGCGTACATATGACATGAAGCAGATAAAATTTGCAGAAGAGTTTCAATAAAAGCAACGATAGCAGGTTGATACCATCCTCAATCATATGCTTTCAATAGAAGGCTTAACTCAAAGGTTTGTTTAGTACTTTTTGAAACATGGTCCTCGCTTATTTTCAAGATATGACCTTCTAAGATAGATAGCCCGCTCATGGCGATTACACGAATTAAACCTTTACCAAACTACTATTACGGTTGGGTATTGCACAGTCATCAGAAGGAATGTCAATCTTCCAAACCATAATACAACCTTCACGGCTTCAAACATCATCATTGTATTCCTCTGGCACGAGCGCCTATAATTATCCTCTTACATTTAAAGTGTCGGCCACCTCTTTGGCCTTTCCTGATAGTAAAATTTCCTTACAATCAATGTCATTTTAACCACCTCCAACAAAATTTCTACCTCATTTCAATCACTGCTTATGTAAAAATGCTTTTCTTAAATCCTGGTGAGAAAAAAAATCACCATTTTTCCATAAGTCATTGCCTTAGTCTTTAGATGTGAACATTGTCACGACTGACACTTGATCATACTTAGCACGTCTCTTATCTTGGGTCCTTCTCGTTTTCACCAATCTCGACCTTCATTGGGTCGATCTATACTTTCTTATGGTTCAACACGTGCCCACCTGGCATTATTATAATTATGTCATATTTTTTTTATCAAAAATTCTATTCTTGAGAACTTTGAATATTACCTTTTTCTTTGTAAAACCTCTAAGGCTATCCTTAAATTCTTCATCCGGTACTCCCTAGGTTCAGGGCATATCAAGATACCATTTACTAATACTAGAACCATTGTTTAAGTACTTCTGAAAAATTTCTCTACTGATCTTTAAAGGTTGTTGTTACCTTAGTCCTTCGTTCCATACTGCCCAACTCATAATGTCCCTATTAAGGGTGAAATGCCATCCTTTATGCATCCCCCATGGTTCATCTCAAGCTATTGAGGTTATGTCCTTAATTCCACCTTTAAAAAGGTACTTGCATCCTTACATGGATAAATCAAGTCATATATCCCTGATAAGGGTATCTTATTCAATCATTCCCATCTCGATAGTATATGCCTAATTTCACAATAACATCTGTATTCAAAATGAGGTCAATCAATATGGCCTCCAAAAGATAACTACAGTTATCTACTTTTCTTTCCTGATTCAGTAATGATCACAGGGATGTTCTAGAAGATATTGGTCGTGTTCAACATGAACCTTTTAGTTCTAACTACTCATTTACTTCTTTTATTTATCTCAACAGTCATCTCAACGTTGGGATATCTTTTATGTCTGGCGTCCCCCTTTTTGGGTATCAATTCACATGCGTTACTTACACTTCACATTCTTGAAGGTCACTTCCTTCATCCAATTTTCCTAATTTCTTACTTTCTTGTCTCCTTAGTCCATCCGTGTTTCCTTATTAATCAATCGATCTATCTCAAATTTTCATCGAATACTGTCAACTTCAAGGGAATTAACTATACGTATCGCTTATGCCTTCAAACCTTGAATTTATCTCATGATCAGTCACCATCGCGCTGATGATGACACACTTCTCTATATTTATTGCAAGGGTTTCTTAGGGTTTCCCATACCTAACTCCCTTATCACTTCTCAACTCTATTTCCTTTATATCCCTTTATACTCCTGCCCTTTTCAGTCTTTTATTTTCGTTTCCATTACAACCATTACATGAACCAACACAACATAAGCATTGATTTCAAACATCCCGTCATTCTAGATTCGTGTCCTCAGAACGAATCTTGACAACTTTTACAACTTAGATTCATAATTCATCATACTTGTCCGCTTTTGTTCTGGCTCTAAAGCTTTTACACTACCTTCATAACCTTGGGAAGTACTTTCCCGAAAACAATTGTCCGAACTTTAATCAATTTATTTTAACCTCTGACTCTGTGCCTTTCTTGGCCTTTTACTAACGGGTGGCCTCTCTCTTAGGAGGGTAAGTGTTAGGAATATATGTGCATTAGTTTGATGATATGTTTAACAAAACACTTAAGTAGAAGTTTAGTGTTTGCAGCCTCAACGGATAAGACCACTTTGGCTATCCGTTGATGGTGCAGCTTTACTTAGAAATAAGTCTAGTGTTGTAGCACATTTCAGTCTCTGTATTTAAGATATAATTCTTAGAAGTTGAGAGAAAATATAAGTCATGTTGACTACTAGAAGATATGCAAATAGGAAGGCCAATTGTAAATATTTCATGCCTTGTAATTTTGTATAAATGAAGTGGTATCAACGGATGTCTTGAAGACCTTCAACGGATGAGAAACAAAGCTTCAACGGATGTCTCTAAAGCTTCAACGGATAGAGCTTCAACTGCTAACACATCAACGGATAAAGCCATCAACGGATGAAGGCTTCAACGGATGTTCTGTTAAATAGCAGTTGATAAGTGGTAGTTGTAACAGCAGACAGAGACACATGGGTTGACAGAGATAACTGAAATGTGGAAGCCTAATTTCAGGAACATCAGAAAAAGCAGCCGTTCTACTCTAGTACAAAGAGGCAATAGTCAACAAAGTACTTGAGTGATATGGAGAAGAAACAAGTGGAGAACTTATTTTATTATTGTATTTTTATCTTTGTCTTCACTTGTACACTTGGTGATATATAAACCAAGTAGCAGCTAGTAATTAGAGAAGAATTTTTCCAGTGCTGTTTAGAAAAATCTTGAGAGAAAAATTATCTAGTTTGTACTAGGACGCAGCTATGATCAACATCTTGAATCACAGATTTTCTGAAATACCATCTCTGGTGGAACAACAAATCCACCAGAAAAGTTTTTAAGGTCTGTTGTGTTCTTTACATTAGTGCTTGAATATATATCTGTCTGTATTAGCTTAAAGCAATTCACACACTTGTTTATCTTGAACACAAAACCTTTAAAACTGCTCAAAACTTGAAAAAGTTTTGAGATTTATATTCAACCCCCCCTTCTGTAAATCTCATTGTTAGTCCACTAGGAATAACAATTGGTATCAGAGCAAGCTCTTGACACACAAAGAGTTTAAAGATCTTGGAAACTAACAAAGATGAGTAAGAAGGATATTGGAGTAAAAATCCCAGTTCTTGACAAAGACAGTTATCACCATTGGAAGGTGAAAATGCACCTTCATCTACTCTCCCAAGATGAAGGTTATGTAAACTGCATTGAGAATGGTCCTCACATTCCCCACAAAGTAGCCACAGTTGCTACGGCCACAATTGCTGTTGGTCAATCCATTCCAAAACCTAGAGCAGAATGGACAATGGAAGACACAGAAGAAGTCCACAAGGATAAGAAGGCTATGAACATTTTGTTTAATGGTCTTGACAAGGATATGTTTGATAATATGATAAATTGCACAACTGCCAAAGAGGTTTGGGACACAGTTCAGCTACTGTGTGAAGGTACAGAACAAGTAAAAGAAAACAAAATGCAGCTTCTCATTCAACAGTATGAGTATTTTCATTTTGAAGAAAATGAATCTTTAAATGACACATTCAATAGATTCCAAAAGCTGTTAATGGACTGAAGCTGTATGGTAGAGTGTACCAGGTGAAGGATTCAAATCTTAAATTTTTAAGATCCTTGCCAAAGGAATGGAAACCCATGACTGTCTCCTTGAGAAACTCTCAAGATTATAAGGACTTCACTCTTGAAAGATTATATGGAATCTTGAAGACTTATGAACTAGAGCTGGAACAGGATGAGGTATTGGAGAAGGGAAGAAAGAAAGGAGGTTCAGTTGCCTTGGTAGCTGAAAATGAGAAAGAATGCAGACAAGAAACTGTGAGATCTACATCAAACTCCAAAGATGGCACAAGCAAATCAGAATCAAGCAAGGGTAAGGAGCAAGTTGCTGAGAATGAAGACAACTCCAGCCAAGATGACTCTGATGGTATTGATGAGCATCTTGCATTTCTGTCCAGGAGATTTGCAAAGATGAAATTTAGGAAAAACACTAGAGCCACTAAACCTCATAAGAACATGGTGGACAAATCCAAGTTCAAATGTTTCAATTGTGGTATAAGTGGACACTTTGCAAGTGAGTGCAGAAAGCCAACTTCTGAAAAGAAGAAATTTGACCAAGTAGATTACAAAAAGAAATATTTTGATCTGCTCAAGCAAAAGGAGAGGGCTTTCATTACTCAAGAAAAAGACTGGGCAGCTGATGGAGAAGAAGAGGATGAAGATGTGGAATATGTCAACTTGGCTCTCATGGCTGATTCTGAGGAAAATGAAGTTAGTTCATCAAGCAACCAGGTAATCACTACTGATTTAACACAGCTTACTAAAGAAGAGTGCAATGATGCTTTTAATGACATGTCTACTGAATTGTATCATTTGCGTGTGTCTCTTAAATCTCTTGCTAAAGAAAATAGTAGGATTAAAGAGAACAATCTGTTTTTAAGTAATAGAAATGCTGTGTTAGAAGATAAGTTGATTGACCTAGAGAAAACTAAGCTACATTGTATATCTGTTGAAAATGAACTAGCTGAATCTGTTAAGAAAGTAGAAATACTTTCCAATCAATTAGAGAGAGAGCAAGAGGTGATTAAAGCCTGGAAGACATCTAGGGATGTTAGTGCTCAAATTTCCAAGGTCCAAGGAATTGAATCATTCTGTGAGACTGCCTGGGATAAAAACAAAAAGAAACTGGAATTAATTGATGGGCTGTCAACGGATGTGGAATCGACGGATGATGAAAGTTATCCGTTGAAGGAAGAAAAGGAGCATCCGTTGAAGGTTCCTCAATTAAAATAGGCAGATGTTTCTATAAGTGAAAATCTAAAGAAACTCAACAAAATATTTGGTTCAACTTCCAAGAACTTTGTCAAAGGAGAAGCAAGCACATCCAAAGATTTCAGTAAGGTGAATATAGGGCACATGACCTTAGAACAGTTAAAGAATAGGCTCAAAGTGGTTGAGGATAAAAAGGAAACTAAAAGGAAATCTAATAGAAATGGGAAGGTAGGGGTTAACAAACATAACAATTACACACCTGATAAGTATGCTCCTAGAAAAAGCTGTGTGCATTGTAGTAGTGTTAATCATCTATCTGCTAATTGCAAATCTATTAAGAAAACTCCCATACCTGTACCCTCTTCCATGCCTAATATGTCTGCATCACCTCTGCATGCTATGCCTGTTATGTCTCAACAGAATCCTTATGCACTATTTTGCAAACATGCCATATTTTAACAATCCTTATCTTGCTGCATTTAGTATGCCTCAAATGCCATACAATATGCCAATGTGGAATAACATGCTTGCACAATCCATGCCTTATCAAATTCCAAATGTGCTAAATGATTCTGTGACTAACCCTACACCTCAACCAACTACATCTAAGATCAAGGTTGACTCAAAGTTACCTAAGTCTAAAGATGCAGGAGGAATGAAGTCTAGGAGAAAGGCTAACAGGAATGGACCCAAGGAAACTTGGGTACCAAAATCAACTTGATTGATTTTATGGTGTGCAGGGAAAAAGAAGAAATCTATGGTACTTGGACAGTGGCTGTTCAAGACACATGACAGGAGATTTCTCCCTGCTCACTGAGTTTAAGGAGAGAGCTGGCCCTAGCATAACCTTTGGAGATGACAGCAAAGGGTTTACTATAGGATATGGCTTGATTTCAACAAGGAATGTCATCATTGATGAAGTTGCATTAGTTGATGGTCTCAAGCACAACTTACTGAGTATCAGTCAACTATGTGATAGAGGGAATACAATTTCCTTCAATTCAGAAGCCTGTGTTGTCACCAGCAAGAAAGACAACAAAGTGGTTCTAACTGGAGTTAGAAAAGGGAATGTGTACTTAGCTGACTTCAACTCTACAGATGCAGAATCTATTACTTGTCTCTTCAGCAAAGCAAGTTCAGTTGAGAGTTGGCTATGGCACAAGAAGCTATCCCATTTGAATTTCAAGACAATGAATGATCTAGTCAAAAAGGACTTAGTTAGAGGAATTCCTCTAGTTGAATTCTCAAGGGATGGTTTGTGTGATGCTTGTCAGAAAGGCAAACAAAGGAAAGCATCATTCAAAAAGAAGCTTGAAACAACAATTGATGAACCATTACAGCTGCTGCATATGGATTTGTTTGGACCAGTCAATGTATTGTCAATTGCAAGAAAAAGATATTGCTTAGTGATTGTAGATGATTTCTCAAAGTTTTCATGGGTCTATTTTCTTGGATCAAAGGATGAAGCAAGTGAAATCATTATCAATCACATCAGGCAAGTCAATAATCATCCTGACTTGAAGGTTAGGAATATCAGGAGTGACAATGGAACTGAGTTCAAGAATTTGTCAATAAGGCTGTTCTGTGAAGAAAATGGAATCATGCATGAGTTCTCAGCTCCAAGAACACCTCAGCAAAATGGGGTAGTTGAAAGAAAGAACAGATCTTTGATTGAGGCTGCCAGAACAATGCTTGAAGAATCAAAGTTACCAACATATTTCTGGGCTGAAGCTGTTAATTGTGCCTGCTACACTCAGAATATTTCTTTGATCAATCAAGCTAAAGGCATGACTCCTTATCAGTTGTTCAAGAGAAGAAAACCAACTCTAAACTTTCTTCATGTCTTTGGATGTAAATGCTTTATACTGAGGAATCAATCTGACCATAAAGGGAAGTTTGATGCAAAGGCTGATGAAGGGATATTTGTTGGTTACTCAGCTGGAAAATCTTATAGGGTCTACAATCTAAGAACCAACATTGTTATGGAATCTGTGCATGTTGTGTTTGATGATAAAAAGATTGATGGACTAACAGATGAGGGACACAATGAGAGACTCAAATTTGACAACATTGAGATATATTGTGATGATAGTGAAGAGGAGATTGATGGAGATGACACTTCAAAAGGGATTCAAAATATGCCCTTGGATAATGCACAAAATTCTGCACCCGTTGATAGAGGCAATGCAGTATCCGTTGAAAGACATAGTGCATCATCCGTTGAAGTACAAAATGAAGCATCCGTTGATCATAGTTCATCAACGGATAATCGATTTACATCATCAGTTGATAGAACTCCAAATTCCCTGCAAAGAACCAACAACTCAGGGGGAGTTTCAACTAATCAACACTCTGTCTCACATCATGACAATACTGAGGCCACCTCATCTAGAGCACATCTTCCACCTCAAAGGAAATGGACCAAGAATCATCCCTTTGAACTGATCATTGGTGATGCATCATCTAAAGTGCAAACAAGAAAAGCTACTCAAGATGAATGTCTGTATAGTAGTTTTCTATCTCAGGAGGAACCTAAGAAAGTGGAAGAAGCTTTATTGGATCCAGATTGGATATTAGCTATGCAGGAAGAGCTGAACCAATTTGAGAGAAACAAAGTTTGGAAGCTGGTACCCAAACCAAAGAACAAGAGTCCTATTGACACAAAATGGGTATTCAGAAACAAGATGGATGAAAATGGCATTGTCATAAGGAATAAAGCCAGATTGGTTGCTAAAGGCTATTCTCAACAAGAGGGAATAGATTTTGATGAAACATATGCTCCTGTTGCAAGACTTGAAGCCATCAGAATTTTTCTAGCCTATGCAGCCCATGCCAATTTCAAAGTCTATCAAATGGATGTCAAGAGTGCATTTCTAAATGGGAAATTGGAGGAAGAAGTCTATGTAAGTCAACCTCCAGGGTTTGAAGATCCAAATTTTCCAGACTATGTGTATTATCTGTTGAAAGCACTCTATGGACTGAAGCAAGCACCTAGAGCCTGGTATGAAACCCTATCAAAATTCCTTTTGGAGAATCACTTCACTAGAGGTACTGTTGATAAAACTCTCTTCTTTAGGAATGTTAATGGCTCTAGTATACTTGTTCAAATTTATGTAGATGACATAATATTTGGTTCTAAAGATAATAAACTTTGCAAAAAGTTTGCTAAGCTAATGCAAAGTAATTATGAAATGAGCCTGATGGGAGAACTAACCTATTTTCTTGGTTTACAAGTTAAACAAGTTAGTGATGGAATTTTCATTAGTCAAACTAAATATATTCATGATCTTTTAAAGAAGTTTGACTTAATGGAATGTTCATCTGCAAAAACTCCCATGGCCACTGTCACCAAACTTGAATTAAATAAGACTGAAAGGTCTGTGGACATTACAAGTTATAGAGGCATGGTTGGTTCACTTTTATATTTAACTGCTAGCAGACCAGATATAATGTTTGCTACATGTCTGTGTGCTAGATTTCAAGCTGATCCTAGGGAGTCTCACTTAATTGCTATCAAGAGGATTTTCAGATATCTCAAGGGTACACCAAATTTAGGTATTTGGTATCCTAGAGAATCTGGCTTTGATCTAATTGGTTATTCAGATGCAGACTATGCAGGTTGCAAAATAGACAGGAAAAGTACAACAGGCTCCTGCCAATTCCTGGGAAACAAGCTTGTATCATGGTTTAGCAAAAAGCAAAATTCAGTCTCTACTTCTACAGCTGAGGCTGAATACATTGCTGCTGGAAGTTGCTGCTCTCAAGTGTTATGGATGAGGAATCAACTCCTTGATTATGGACTTCATGTTGATAAAATTCCTATCTTTTGTGACAACACAAGTGCCATAGCCATAACAGAGAATCCTGTGCAGCACTCAAGGACCAAGCACATTGATATCAAGTACCACTTCATCAGGGAGCATGTCATGAATGGTACAGTGGAACTACATTTTGTTCCAAGTGAACAACAAATTGCAGACATATTTACCAAGCCACTTGATGAATCAACATTCACAAGATTGGTAAGTGAGCTAGGTATGCTTAATTACTCATAAAATTTATGTCCTTATTGCAATTTGAATTGAAGCCTGAAATGTATTAGTTGCTAGAACAAATTTGACTTCTTAACAAAGATTATTCCATCAACGGATATTTCCTATCCGTTGAAAGTCAAAATTGTTCTGTCAACGGATGTTCATTATCCGTTGAAAGACATATACATTTCTGGAATTTTTATCCGTCAACGGATAAAACTGAAGTACCTTTCAACGGATGACAGTTTACTTTATCCGTTGAAATGTCACATCAGTCGATTCAGGTGTTTCACAGCCGTTGATTCTATTTTCTTAACCGTTGATACTCATACATACAGCTGTATGTATTTGTTTTAAAGGTAGTTTTTAGAATACTTACAGTTTATTCTTAAACGGCTGAAATTTCACTTACATATATTTATTGTTTAATCTTTTATTTATGCTTTTTAATTTGAGAAAGTATATAAGCCCTTCTGATTTTTCATTTTTACTTTACGCTTTCTTGAAATTTCAAAGCTTTTACCATTTTCTCTCTGCAAATCCTTCAAGTTATTCTCTGCAACTTCTACTTACAACAATGGCACCTGTAGTAAAAATTATGTCTCAATCTGGGTTCATCTATGAGAAGAACAATTTCATAGCTTTGGTAGCAAAGAATGAAGCCCACTCAGATTATCACAAAATGATGGACTTCATCAAAAACTGTAAACTTAGCTATGCAATGCTGGAAGCCCCAACGATTTACTGTGAAGTAGTTGAGGAGATTTGGACAACTGCTGAGTTCAACTCCATAGATATGACCATCTCTTTCACTCTCAAAGGTAAAAATCACTGTGTTAACTGTGATGATTTACTAGCATGTTTTAAATTGCCTGAGAACAATGCCATGACACCACACACTGATAATGATGTATCCAGCATGTTAGATTCCATAGGTTATTCTCTTAACTCTGCTAGTTTAGGGAGTATTAAAAGAAAAGGCCTTAGGAAAGAATGGAGTTTTCTTGGGGATGCCTTTATCAAGGTTTTCTCTGGGAAAATTAGTAATTTTGATGCCATAACTTCATCTCTTGTTAATATGCTCTATATGCTTGTTTCTGATAGGTATTTTAACTTTAGCAATTATGTTATGCTAGAATTGGGTACTAGATTAGGTAACAAAGCTAATAGACCTAATAACATCTATTATGCTAGATTCTTTATGTTATTGGCTAACCATGTTGCTGAAGGTTTGGTCATAACCAATGAGAATAATAAACTCAAGTGCTGGGCACAAGAGAAAAGAGTTCTTGCAGATTTATTGAGAATGGATCTCAACAGCAGTGTACCATTGGTATATTTACCAATCATGGATGCACCTCAGGTAAATGAGGTAATTGTTTCTACAACTCCTACTTCTTCCAACCCCTCTATGTCTTTATCTTCTAGTGTGCCCATGGAATCTGTGACAATGCCCCAACAGATTCCTACCAAGGTCACCAAAACTAAAATTTCAAAATCAAAGACAAAGAAAACCACCTCTGTTGTTTCTCAAAAGACAACAGTTGTAACACCTACCCTTAACCCTGAGGGGAGTGAACAGGGTGTGAGTGGTGAGGGGAGGGGTGAACATCAAAGAAACCCCCAGGATAAGGAAGGAGAGATAAGTGCTTCCCAAGCTAGCCAAGCCACAGTTTCTCAAAAAGCTGTGGTGGTTGAAAAGGTCTCTAGCATATCCCTAGCTGCATCCTCCCAAAAGGATGTAACTATTGAAAATAGTTCCCAACCAGGAACACAGAACAAACGAGGGAGGGACACTGAAGCCAAACACTCGCCAACAAAAGCTTTTATTAGAAGAAAGAGGGCTAGAACCCAATCTTCTACACAGGGTGCACACACTGCACAGATACATCCATCTGTATCTATGCCTTCTCAAACTCAGTTTGATGTGGCTCCAACAAATGTGGAGTCACAGCCCCATTCTCTCACAATTCACACACATCAATCACCACACACTTCATCACCATCTCTGGATGTGGATATGTTATTCCCATCAATTCCTGATTCTCCCTCTTTACAACTCAGGGAGGAGCCCCACTCAAATACAGGTGATCATCATCTTTTAGATGATTTGTTGGATCACCCGCAAATTCTTTCAGATGTAATTGAAGGATCTGTGTCACCAAAACTCAAATCAATCCACACAGATTCAACAGTTATATCACTTTCAATTTCTACTTCTTTTCCTTCTTCAACGGATATCACTCATCCGTTGACAAGTGGTTGTTCTTCAACGGATAAGCTTAACAGCAGTTATCCGTTGATACCATCAGTGTCACCTTCAACGGCTATTCCATATCCGTTGATAGTCTCTACACACTCAACTGAAACAATTCCAAGTGTAGAAGACATGATTACTGTACAATCACTTTTAGGACTGAGGGAAGGGAGTGACAATTTGAGTGAGAGGCTGGGTTGCTCCCAGGCAAAAGGAGAGATTGAGAGCTCAAATAAGCATGCTATTTCTTCCAGCATGGCAAAAGTAAGTGAGAGGAGTACCACCTTAGTAGGTGAAGGTGAGGGTGTGAGGAGTGTGAGCCAGGGGGAGCCCCTGATGCAAGAATATAGAGAAAAAGAGAGAAAGGCAGGTACAGCAGATATAAGGGTGGATCCAGCCATTGCTAGTGAGTCAATGATTGTGGATGATGCTGAAAAGGAAAGACAATTTCAGCAACATTACAAAGCTGTAATTGATAACATTTCCTTGGATGCTGACACTTTTACTCATCCTGTGTCAGCCTATCAGTTGTTGGCTGCTCAGGGCAATGAGGAGGCAGAAAAGACACTACATCTAGTACATACAACAGAATCTCTTCAAAGGGATAAAGCTGCTATTAACAAGATGCCTTCTACTAGCTGGTGAGTCATCTGAGGAATTTGGAGTAAATTCTGATGATGATGACTCTGTTTCTTTTGATGGAAGCATGAACTTAGGGGGAGATGAAGGCCCTAGTTCTATTCCAAATTTACCTGAATGGGCCTTGACAAAGGAGTCTACATCAGGGCAATTCAATGTCTCCTTAGTCAAACAAATCAGTACTATCCAACAGGCCATTCAGAAAACTTCACATGCTGGTACCAAGGCAATCCTTACAGCTCACCTGGACTCACTGCATCTCATGAAGTTGCAGCAAGTAAGACAGAATCTGAGTGTGGATGAACTCAAGAAGGATATTGCTGACTTGAAATCCTACAATTCTGAAAAATTGGATTCAGTCATGCCCTATGGTACAATGAAGGACTTATTGTTGAGATTGAAAAAGGATTCAAATACTGAAAAGAGGCTGGCTAAGTTAGAAGACAGAGTCCAAGTTATTGAAAATTCTGTGGCCAGCATTCTTCACAACCAACAATCTCAAACAAGTCTACTTATGCAGCTGGCAAAGGCACAAGGCTTGACCCCTCTCCTTGATGATAACAAAAAGGGGGAGAGAAAAAGGGAAGGGGAAGGAGAGCCATCTACAAAAATCCAGATATCTAAAGTGCTAGTTCCTGCCATCACTACTTCTCCAATTATGCAAATCAAAGGAAAGCCTGATGGAATTGACCTAATCCAGCTAGCAGCAGCTGAAATTCAAGTGAAAGAGCAAAGGAGGAGAATTGATGAAAGGGTGCAACAAGTGTTTGGCTCAACACAAGATAAATCAATATCTGTGAAACATAGCACAAAGGTTGAACCAATCATTATGGAGCACAAGCCAGAAAGGAGGAATAAGGTTGGAGAGACTTCTTTCAAGAATCTAAAACCTATGGTTCTCAAGCCCAACACTAGATCCAGCAAGGACTCCACAAAGAACCCCCTAGACTTTGCTCAGATGAAAGAAGTGGACTTTCCTCTTCCAAAGCCTGATGAAGACAAAGTTTTGGGTGCTAACATCATAAAGTACAAGGAGACCAAGGACATAGTTGAAAGAATGAAAATGGCCATTATCTTTAGAGAGGGAAAGAGTATCTGTGTGATGCAAGGACATCCCAAATTTCCAAAGGCCAAGAGGGAAGAAACCAAAAGGTTGAAGAAAGAAGCTGAAAAACTCAAGGCTGACAAAAGAGCACAAGCAAAGCTTGAACAACAGCTAAAGTCAAGTCAAGTTGAAAGGAGAGAAAGGAATTGAAGTCAGGGGTGAAGACAAGATTGCAAACCTAGATGAGGTTTTTGGGAGTATATTTGGTGAGAGTATGGAGGAAAGAGAGGAATGGCAGAAGGGAAACAGAAGAAAGGCCAAGGCACATAGAAGGAGTGAAGATAACACTGAAGAAACTAAATCAATATCTAAACCACTACCTTCCATACCTGAACCTTGTGTTGCTGATCCCACTATAAACATCCATGGTGAACTAATCATCCCAAAAGAGGAACCTATTGATTGGGACACCATCAAATTGCCTACCTTTTTAACCACTCTTCCACTACCAAAGAAACAGAAAAGAAAATCCAAATCTACACCTCCCCTAACCTCTAAGAAATTCACTCAAAAATAAAAACCTAAGCCTAAGCCACCCATTTCTAAAGATGATTATGTTCACATCTGTGACATAAAAGAAATTTCAGACATTGAACTCTATCTGGATGAGCTGGAGGATGTAAGGGGAATAGCTGCCTACAGACAGCTACCAGAGAGATTGGTGTTCAGATACAAAGGAGCTGGGGAAAGAACATGGCCTCTCTACAGGATTCTGAATGAAGGCTACTCTACCTTGATCAGAGTCTTTTCAGCCATACAAAAGGATTCTGGCTTTACCAGGACATGCCAAGACTGAAATTCTCAACAAGATTGCCAACATAAGGAAAACTTGGAGGGAGCCCAATGCTTTGCCCAGAACTTTACTTATTCAAGAAAGGGGAATTACAATCACAAATCACCTCATTGGTTGATGGAATTTAGAGATGATAAAGGAGTCAGAAGATTTTTCAGACTTGAAGACCAACTCAAGATTGCCAGCAATGAAACTCTCAAGGAAATGCAATCTAAGTTGGATATCAGTAATGAAGATGAAGCTGAATTCTACAGATAACTCCAACTCCAAATTGAGGAAAATGACAAAGGGCTAGGAAAGAAAACAAGGGAACAAAGAAGAAAAAGATGATTTGCTCAGACTAAAGGAGCACCCTTGGAAATTCTGTAAATCTTCAATTACCTCCTAGTACATACACTTTTGCAGCACTTTTAAATTTCTACTTAGTTTCAATTCATATATTTGTTAAGTGTTTTGTTATCATCAAGTTAACCCTGAATTTATGTCTACAATTCTTATAGACATAAATAGGGGGAGATTGTTAGGAATATATGTGCATTAGTTTGATGATATGTTTAACAAAACACTTAAGTAGAAGTTTAGTGTTTGCAGCCTCAACGGATAAGACCACTTTGGCTATCCGTTGATGGTGCAGCTTTACTTAGAAATAAGTCTAGTGTTGTAGCACATTTCAGTCTCTGTATTTAAGATATAATTCTTAGAAGTTGAGAGAAAATATAAGTCATGTTGACTACTAGAAGATATGCAATAGGAAGCCAATTGTAAATATTTCATGCCTTGTAATTTTGTATAAATGAAGTGGTATCAACGGATGTCTTAAAGACCTTCAACGGATGAGAAACAAAGCTTCAACGGATGTCTCTAAAGCTTCAACGGATAGAGCTTCAACTGCTAACACATCAACGGATAAAGCCATCAACGGATGAAGGCTTCAACGGATGTTCTGTTAAATAACAGTTGATAAGTGGTAGTTGTAACAGCAGACAGAGGCACATGGGTTGACAGAGATAACTGAAATGTGGAAGCCTAATTTCAGGAACATCAGAAAAAAGCAGCCGTTCTACTCTAGTACAAAGAGGCAATAGTCAACAAAGTACTTGAGTGATATGGAGAAGAAACAAGTGGAGAACTTATTTTATTATTGTATTTTTATCTTTGTCTTCACTTGTACACTTGGTGATATATAAACCAAGTAGCAGCTAGTAATTAGAGAAGAATTTTTTCCAGTGCTGTTTAGAAAAATCTTGAGAGAAAAATTATCTAGTTTGTACTAGGACGCAGCTGTGATCAACATCTTGAATCACAGATTTTCTGAAATACCATCTCTGGTGGAACAACAAATCCACCAGAAAAGTTTTTAAGGTCTGTTGTGTTCTTTACATTAGTGCTTGAATATATATCTGTCTGTATTAGCTTAAAGCAATTCACACACTTGTTTATCTTGAACACAAAACCTTTAAAACTGCTCAAAACTTGAAAAAGTTTTGAGATTTACATTCAACCCCCCCTTCTGTAAATCTCATTGTTAGTCCACTAGGAATAATAGTAAGTGACAACAAACAGTCTTTTGTGATTCGTCAATAATTTAGAATCTCAAATGATTCCTATATTTCCTTTTAGTCAGGCTATTGCCTCGATTGGGTCAACCTGTTCCTTATAACTCTTAGCGACTTAAAGGCATGAAAGAATTTCCTACCGCATTGTTTCCTCACGGTGGTGGTGGGAATAAAAGTATAAGTTTTGTTAGCATGTCCATGAATTGCCCCATAGGAGTACCGTCCTGGTTCTCCCTATCTTGCTCGACTTTGTTTTCTCCGTATAAAATGTTTTCATCCTCCCCATAATCGGGGTCATCCTAATGTTTTAAATCCTCATTTCCACTTCATTATGTTATGGGTTCCTCTATCTGATGGCGTCCTCCCTGACTATCACATTCAGGGTTTGCCCTAATCTTATTCCTCGAACTATAGCTTCACCTAATATCTCATCTAAGCTCTTGAACGTTTGGAACCCAAATTCTGTAGGAATACTCATTATCCCTTATCATCTTTCTCGGTATTAATCTCTCTCTATTTATTGGCTCTGCCTCATTCATCACTTTTCTTGGCACAGTATGATCTTTCCAATAATTCGGGCTGTATTGCTATCTCAAACAGCTTTTGGTACCGGCCTCGGTTACCTTCACTTCTTCCATTTTCTCAAAATCTCTATCAACTCTCCCAAAGACATTTTCATCTTATGTTCTCTCTTTATACTAAGGGCATTAGCACCATTTTGGCTTTCCCTGGATGATAAAGAATTCATAATCGTAATCCTTGATTAGCTCTAACCACCTCCTCTGGTGCATGTTCAGCTCTTTCTGCGTGAAAATGTACTAGAGCACTTATGGCTTAGTAAATCTCGCACTTCTCTCCATACAAGTAGTGCCTCCAATCTTTAGGGCAAAACTATTTCCACGAGCCCAAGCTCATGGGTGGTATATCGAATTTTATATTCCCTTAGTTATCTTGACGCGTACGCGATTACCTTGTTGTGCTGTATAAGAAGCACCCTAATTCTTTATGTGAAGCGTCATACAATCAAAAATCTCCTTTTCCATCCGGAAACGCAAATAAGAGCCGTCACCAACCTTTGCTTCAGTT